>NW_026712118.1:0-77024 GCF_030504385.1 Musca domestica
TTTTTTCCAAGGTACCAGAAGAACGTTGATTTTTTAAAGAAAGTTTTTTTCCAGGACCAGAAGGAAACGTGGATTTGTTAAGAATATTTTTCCAAGGACCAGAAGGAAACGTGGATTTTTTTAAAAATATTTTTTCCAAGGACCAGAAGAAACGTGGATTTTTACAGAATAATTTTTGCAAGGACAGAAGAACGGATTTAAAGAGAACATTTTTCAAAGGCCCAGAAGAAACGTGGATTTTTTAAAGAACATTTTTTCCAAGGACCAGAAGAAACTTGAATTTTTTAAGAATATTTTTTCCAAGGACCAGAAGAAACGTGGATTTTTTAAAGAATATTTTTTCAAGGACCAACAGAAACGTGGATTTTTTAAAGAATATTTTTTCAAGGACCAACAGAAACGTGGATTTTTAAAGAATATTTTTTTCAAGGACCAACAGAAACGTGGATTTTTTTAAAGAATATTTTTTCAAGGACTAGAAGAAATGTGTATTTTTTAAAGAATATTTTTTCAAGGATCCAAATAAACGTGGATTTTTTAAAGAATATTTTTTCAAGGACTAGAAGAAACGTGGATTTTTTAAAGAATATTTTTTCAAGGACTAGAAGAAACGTGGATTTTTTAAAGAATATTTTTTCAAGGACTAGAAGAAACGTGGATTTTTTAAAGAATATTTTTTCAAGGACTAGAAGAAACGTGGATTTTTTAAAGAATATTTTTTCAAGGATCCAAATAAACATGGATTTTTTAAAGAATATTTTTTCAAGGATCCAAATAAACGTGGATTTTTTAAAGAATATTTTTTCAAGGATTCAAATAAACGTGGATTTTTTAAAGAATATTTTTCAAGGATTCAAATAAACGTGGATTTTTAAAGAATATTTTTTCAAGGATTCAAATAAACGTGGATTTTTTAAAGAATATTTTTTCCAAGGACCAAAAGATATTTTTTTCAAGGATCCAAATAAACGTGGATTTTTTAAAGAATATTTTTCAAGGATCCAATAAACGTGGATTTTTAAAGAATATTTTTTCAAGGATCCAAATAAACGTGGATTTTTAAAGAATATTTTTTCAAGGATCCAAATAAACGTGGATTTTTTAAAGAATATTTTTTCAAGGATCCAAATAAACGTGGATTTTTTAAAGAATATTTTTTCAAGGATCCAAATAAACGTGGATTTTTTAAAGAATATTTTTTCAAGGATCCAAATAAACGTGGATTTTTTAAAGAATATTTTTCAAGGATCCAAATAAACGGGATTTTTTAAAGAATATTTTTTCAAGGATCCAAATAAACGTGGATTTTTAAAGAATATTTTTTCAAGGATCCAAATAAACGGGATTTTTAAAGAATATTTTTTCAAGGATCCAAATAAACGTGGATTTTTTAAAGAATATTTTTCAAGGATCCAAATAAACGTGGATTTTTTAAAGAATATTTTTTCAAGGATCCAAATAAACGTGGATTTTTTAAAGAATATTTTTTCAAGGATCCAAATAAACGTGGATTTTTTAAAGAATATTTTTTCAAGGATCCAAATAAACGTGGATTTTTAAAGAATATTTTTTCAAGGATCCAAATAACGTGGATTTTTAAAGAATATTTTTCAAGGATCCAAATAAACGTGGATTTTTTAAAGAATATTTTTTCAAGGATCCAAATAAACGTGGATTTTTTAAAGAATATTTTTTCAAGGATCCAATAACGTGGATTTTTAAAGAATATTTTTTCAAGGATCCAAATAAACGTGGATTTTTTAAAGAATATTTTTTCAAGGATCCAAATAAACGTGGATTTTTTAAAGAATATTTTTTCAAGGATCCAAATAAACGTGGATTTTTTAAAGAATATTTTTTCAAGGATCCAAATAAACGTGGATTTTTAAAGAATATTTTTCAAGGATCTAAATAAACGTGGATTTTTTAAAGAATATTTTTTCAAGGATCCAAATAAACGTGGATTTTTTAAAGAATATTTTTTCAAGGATCCAAATAAACGTGGATTTTTAAAGAATATTTTTTCAAGGATCCAAATAAACGTGGATTTTTTAAAGAATATTTTTCAAGGATCCAAATAAACGTGGATTTTTTAAAGATATTTTTTCAAGGATCCAATAAACGTGGATTTTTTAAAGAATATTTTTCAAGGATCCAAATAAACGTGGATTTTTTAAAGAATATTTTTTCAAGGATCCAAATAAACGTGGATTTTTTTAAAGAATATTTTTTCAAGGATCCAAATAAACGTGGATTTTTTAAAGAATATTTTTTCAAGGATCCAAATAAACGTGGATTTTTTAAAGAATATTTTTTCAAGGATCCAAATAAACGTGGATTTTTTAAAGAATATTTTTTCAAGGATCCAATAAACGTGGATTTTTTAAAGAATATTTTTTCAAGGATCCAAATAAACGTGGATTTTTTAAAGAATATTTTTTCAAGGATCCAAATAAACGGGGATTTTTTAAAGAATATTTTTTCAAGGATCCAATAAACGTGATTTTTTAAAGAATATTTTTTCAAGGATCCAAATAAACGTGGATTTTTTAAAGAATATTTTTTCAAGGATCCAAATAAACGTGGATTTTTTAAAGAATATTTTTTCAAGGATCCAAATAAACGTGGATTTTTTAAAGAATATTTTTTCAAGGATCCAAATAAACGTGGATTTTTTAAAGAATATTTTTTCAAGGATCCAAATAAACGTGGATTTTTTAAAGAATATTTTTTCAAGGATCCAAATAAACGTGGATTTTTTAAAGAATATTTTTTCAAGGATCCAAATAAACGTGGATTTTTTAAAGAATATTTTTTCAAGGATCCAAATAAACGTGGATTTTTTAAAGAATATTTTTTCAAGGATCCAAATAACGTGGATTTTTTAAAGAATATTTTTTCAAGGATCCAAATAAACGTGGATTTTTAAAGATATTTTTTCAAGGATCCAAATAAACGTGGATTTTTTAAAGAATATTTTTCAAGGATCCAAATAAACGTGGATTTTTTAAAGAATATTTTTTCAAGGATCCAAATAAACGTGGATTTTTTTAACGAATATTTTTCAAGGATCCAAATAAACGTGGATTTTTTTAAAGAATATTTTTTCAAGGATCCAAATAACCGTGGATTTTTTAAAGAATATTTTTTCAAGGATCCAAATAAACGTGGATTTTTTAAAGACTATTTTTTCAAGGATCCAAATAAACGTGGATTTTTTAAAGAATATTTTTTCAAGGATCCAAATAAACGTGGATTTTTTAAAGAATATTTTTTCAAGGATCCAAATAAACGTGGATTTTTTAAAGAATATTTTTTCAAGGATCCAAATAAACGTGGATTTTTTAAAGAATATTTTTTCAAGGATCCAAATAAACGTGGATTTTTAAAGAATATTTTTTCAAGGATCCAAATAAACGTGGATTTTTTAAAGAATATTTTTCAAGGATCCAAATAAACGTGGATTTTTAAAGAATATTTTTTCAAGGATCCAAATAAACGTGGATTTTTTAAAGAATATTTTTTCAAGGATCCAAATAAACGTGGATTTTTTAAAGAATATTTTTTTCAAGGATCCAATAAACGTGGATTTTTTAAAGAATATTTTTTCAAGGATCCAAATAAACGTGGATTTTTTAAAGAATATTTTTTCAAGGATCCAAATAAACGTGGATTTTTTAAAGAATATTTTTTCAAGGATCCAAATAAACGTGGATTTTTTAAAGAATATTTTTTCAAGGATCCAAATAAACGTGGATTTTTTAAAGAATATTTTTTCAAGGATCCAAATAAACGTGGATTTTTTAAAGAATATTTCTTCCAAGGACCAAAAGAATATTTTTTTCAAGGATCCAAATAAACGTGGATTTTTTTAAAGAATATTATTATATTACGATGATTATAGTAATTTTGTAGGCATCTACGTAGGTATACTTTTATTACCCGACTTATCTCTCTCGTTTTTTGTTTATCAAACTTTATCTTTATAATCTACATTGAGTACATCATCCATTGTTGGATTTTAGGTTATTCGTTCTGTTTGTTTGGGGAGAGTGTTATGACAGGTTGACGTACATTGTCAAAAATGTCGTAATATTTCGTCACAAACAAATCACGGAAATTTTCAGCTGTAGAGATAAGAATTTATTTTTTTTTTCATTATGGTTTTTCTGATTGCCAACAATTTGGGGTGGGGTAATGAAATATATGAGATAGGCGAAGAATGATTGAGAGATATAAAAAAAAAATGCAATTAAATGGAAAAATTGAAGACCTGAAAATCAAAGAACTACACTTCACAGAGTAAAAAAAAAAACAAATTAAAAAAAACATTAAAATCCCCACACTGTGCCTATCTCAGAAAATATTCCTCCAGGCCCACGTTTGCAGCACGGATTGTCACTTACAAAAATCTCTTAAAATCAACGTTTTGTAGCATTGACATCCTCTGTTGGTATCTTACAAATAATGTAATCCATGTTTTGTGGTTCTTCTTGGAAAAAAATCTTTCATAATCCACATTTGTAGTCCCAGAAAAAATTGTAAAAACCAACGTTTTTTCGGTTCTTATGGTACTTCATAAATATTAAAAAATGCCGCATATTAGTCTCTGAGAAAGCTTCACAAATAAATTCAGGTCTTTAAAAAATATCTATAGAATCGAAGTTTAAAAACAAAAAAATCAAATCCGAGGCCTCTCAAAAAAAGTTCTTAAAAATATACGACCTCTCAAAGAAAAATCTGAAAGGAGGACTATTTAAAAAATCAGCATTCAGAATAGTTATATTGGTAGTCTCTTAGAAAAATTTCTTGTAAAAACAGTTTTTGTGGCTTAAATGGTTCCTCAGTTGGCTTTGATTTTTAAAGGAAAAAATCCTAAAAATCCACGTTTTTGACTCTGATGAACTCTCGGAATAAACGTGGACTTTTAATGAATTTCTAAAAAATATTTTTCAAGGACCAAAGGATTTTTAATACATATTTTATAAGGAACCAAATCAACGAAAGAACCTTCAGAGCAGAGTGGATTTTTTAAGGAATATTTTTATAAAGACTAATACTAATTTTCGAAGGTTCAGAACACCAAAGAGCAAAAAAAAATTTTTTTTAAAGAATTTTTTTCACGAAAAGGACGAAAGAACGAATAAACCTTGGTTTTTAAAAATAATTTTTCAATGACCATTTAACCAAAATAACGTGGATTTTTTAAAGAATATTTTTCAAGGAACTTAAGACCAATATACGTGCATTTTTTAAGAATTTTTTTTTCAAGGACCAAAGAAGAAATAAGAGTGGATTTTTAAGGAATAATTTTTCAAGTATCTTCAGACCAATTTACCTGCATTTTCTTAAGATTTTTTTCAAGGACCAAACAACAAATTGGCGTGGATTTTTAAAGAATATTTTTTAAGAACCAAAGAACAAATAAACGTGGATTTTTTAAGGACCAAAACGTGGATTTTTTGAGGACCAAAGGACCAATAAACTTGTATTTTTTAAGTAATATTTTTTAGGGACCAATAAACGTTGATTTTTTAAGTAATAAATTTTTAAGGACCAAAGAACAAATAAGTTTGGGTTTTTAAGGAATATTTTTCAAGGACCAAAGGACAAATAAGCGTGGATTTTAAGGAATATTTTTTCAAGGACCAAAGAAGAAATAAACTTGGATTTTTTAAGGAAAAAAATCTTATGAGAACCTCTACTGTGGTTCAAATGGTTCCTTAGAAAAGCCAGCTTCTTGGCTATGATACTCAATCTGGAAAAATTCATAAAATTCCACTTTTTTGGCTCTGACGGACTCTCGGAAAAATCCTTAAAATAATCCTAGTTTATTGCTCCGCTCAACCCTCAACAAATCTTTAAAAACGGTCAGAGAATGTTGGAAAAAAATCCATGTTTGGCCCCTCGAAAAAAACGCAAACACGTCTATCGCATTGACCTCCAGGAAAAATTATTAGAAACCCATGTTTGCGGCTCTAATGGTCTCTCAGAAAAAACAAAAAAAAACTTTAAAAGCCGTCAAAAAAAATAATTTATACCACCTGATGGCTCCCATATGAAAAACTTTTTAAAATCCACATTTGTGTAACCTGATGATCCTTAAGGAAAAGAATCTTAAAAATCCAGAAAAAAAAAACTGTAAATTCTTTAACTTTAAATCTCTTAACAATTCCTCCGAAAAATTATTTGTAAGTCTGTAATCTGTAATCTAAAATTTCTGTTTTTTGTTTTATTTTTTGCTTTTCTATGACTAATGCCAAAAGATATGGGTACCCTACATTGGGTGGATTTTTATTTTATTTTTTTTTATTATTTTCAGGTCTTCCAGCAAAAAATGAAAAAAAAAATCGCGTTGTGCCTCCAGATAAGGTATCAAAAAAATAATAATAATAAATTAATAAAAATAAAAACATTATTCAATGTTTTGCGGCACTGATGGCCTCCGGACAAAAAGTTTTTGAAAAATACACGTATTTAATTCTTAGATATCCACACTCCTGGCACCGAGAATCCCTAAAAGTAAAATTCTAAAAAATATTCACATTATGATAGCCCATATAAAAAATTCTTACAAATTAACGACTATTATAGTCCTTTCAACAATCGTTCTTAAAAAATTTCAGAAGGGCCGTTGAAAAAATCTCAAAGAATTATGCAGAAAAAAACCTCAGTATATCCACATTTGTGGCCTTTAAAAATCCATGTTGGCGGCTATCAATCTGAAAAATGTTTTAAAAATAAATGTAAATTCGGCTTTGTGACTCTAATAATCCCTAACAGACCTATTATCAAAAAGTCCCAGTCAGTGGCTGTGTAGGTCCCATATAAAAATATTGGAATAAAATCTTATAATTTTTTGAAAAAAGAAAATCATAAAAATACATATGTACGTCTCCCGACGCTTGTAGTTTCAATGGTGTCTCAGAAAAAATCGCCCTTATAGAAAAAATCCTCAAAATTCACTTTTGAAGTTCTCCCGAACAAAATATTTTAAAAACTTTAACAGATCCCCGTTCTTGGCTTTGATGGTCTTCGGGAAAAACATACAAAATCCAAAAATACACATTCCGCTGGTCAGCCAGAAAAAAATCTTTTAAAAATTCCATGTTAGGTTTCCTGAAAATTCTTTAAAAATTCGCTTTTCTGTCTCCTCATGGTACTTTAGAAAAAAATGCTTAAAAATTCGATTTATGAGGATCCGACGGTTCTTGCGAAAAATTAAAAAAAAAAAATCACATTTTCGTGTCCTGAAACTCAGTTTAAAATTCTCTTTTGAGGTTCTTCAGATCAAAATATTATAAAATTTTGAAGGAATCCCCATTTTTGGCATTGATGGTCTTTGGGGAAAAAATATAAAAAATCCAAGGACACACAACCTGATGGTCCATCAGGAAAAAAATTAAACAAAAAAACCAACTTTTCTGTCTCGTCAAGGAACTTTAGAAAAAAATGCTTAAAAATTCGTTTTATGGGGATCCGGCTCTTGGGAAAAAATAAAAAAATACATTCATGAAATCCATTTTAAAATTAGCTTTTGAAGTTACTAGAAAAGTCCAAATTCTTGGCTTTTATGGTCTTTAGAAAAAACGTAAAAAATTCTAGGATACACATGCTGGTAATGATCCACCAGGAAAAAAATTAAAAAAAACTAATTCACATTTTCGTGTCGTGAAATTCAGTTTAAAATTCACTTTTGAGGTTCTTCCGAACAAAATACTTTAACATTTAAAAAAAATCACATTTTTTTGGCTTTGATTGCCTTTGAGAAAAATATAAAAAATCCAGGGATACATATCCTGATGGTCAATTAGAAGAAAAAATTAAAAAAATCCATGTTAGTGTTTCATTAAAATTCTTCGGAAAAAAAGACTTAAAAATTTGTTCGATGCGTATCTGAAGGTTCTTGACAAAATTTTAAAAAAAAATCGCATTTTCGTGTCCTGAAATTCATTTTTAAATTTACTTTTGAGGTTTTTCAGAACAAAATATTTCAAAATATGGAGAAGTCCCTATACTTGGCTTTGATGGTCTTCGATGGAAAAAAAATTAAAAAACAAATTCACATTTTCGTGTCGTGAAATTCAGTTTAAAATTCACTTTTGAGTTTCTTCCGACAAAAATATTTTAAAATTTTAAGAAATCCTCATTCTTGGCTTTGGTCTTTGGGGGAAAATATAAAAAATCCAAGGACACACAACATGATGGTCCATCAGGAAAAAATGAAAAAAAAACTACTTTTCTGTCTCGTCAGGGTATTTTAGAAAAAAAATGCTTGAACATTAGTTTTATAAGAATATGAGGTTCTTGAGAAAAATTACATTCGAAGGATTCCCCTCAAAAAAAAAAAAAAAAAATGAAAAAATTATTTTTCCAAAAAAATGCTTAAAAATTTGTTTTATGAGAATATGAGGTTCTTGAGAAAAATTACATGCAAATTTATGAAGGTCACACCTCAAAAAAAATTGAAAAAAAATTTTTTAGGTCTCTTAGAACTGAATTCTTAAAAAAATAAATTTTCGTATCCTGAAGGACTTCACTCCAAAGAAAATGCTTAAAAATTCGTTTTATAAGAATACGAGGTTCTTGAGAAAAATTACAGTTGCGTATTATTAAGGTCTCCCCTCAAAAAAAAAAAAAAAAAAAAAAAACAATGAAAAAATTATTTTTTTTTTCTCTCAGAATTAAAATTTTTAAAAAAAATAAATTTTCGTATCCTGAAGGACTCCACTCCAAAAAAAAAAATGCTTAGAAATTCGTTTTATGGCAATATGATGTTCTTGAGGAAAATTACATTTTCGTATTATGAAGGTCTCCCCTCAAAAAAATTAAAAAATTATTTTTGTTTTTTGGTCTCTCAGAACTAAATTCATAAAAATATAAATTATTTTTGTTTTTTGGTATCTCAGAACTGAAATCTTAAAAAAAATAAATTTTCGTGTCCTGAAGGACTCCACTCCAAAAAAATGCTTAAAAATTCGTTCTAGAGAATATGAGGTTCTTGAGAAAAATTAGATTTGCAGATTATGAAGGTCTCCCCTCAAAAAAAAAAAAATGAAATAAAAAAAATTATTTTTGTTTTTTGGTCTCTCAGAACTGAATTCTTAAAAAATACATTTTCGTATCCTGGAGGACTCCACTCCAAAAAAATGCTAAAAATTCGTTTTATGAGAATATGGTCTTACACCCCCCCCCCCAAAAAAAAAAAAAATTGAAAAAATTATTTTTGTTTTTTGGTCTTTCAGAACTGAATTCATAAAAAAACCCTTCATAAAAAAATAACCCTCCACAAATCTTTAAAAACGGTCAGAGAATGTTGAAAAAATCCATGTTTGGCTCCTAGAAATTCTAAAAGCATTTGCACTTTTAAGATTCTTCAAAACAAAATATTATAAAATTTTCAAGAAATCCCTAATTTTGGCTTTGATGGTCTTTGGAAAAAAATATAAAAAAACCAATAATACACATCCATCCATCCGAAAAAAAAAATAAAAAATCACGTTAGTGTTTCCTGAAAATTCCTAAAAAAAATCCACTTTTCTGCCTCGTGAGGGTACTTCAGAAAAAATGCTTAAAAACTCGTTTTATGGGAAAAATTAAAAAAAAAATGAAAAAAAAATTTTTTTTTTTGGTCTCAGAATTGAATTCATAAAAAAAACTAATTTTCGTCTCCTGAAGATCTCCACTCCCAAAAAAATATTGAACAATTTATTTTGTCTCTCAGAACTAAATTCTTGAAAAAAAACTTAAAAATCAGGGTAATCGGATCCCATACCTTCTTCTTTAAAAATTCTAAATATAAAATTCCCATAGAAAAAATATTTAACATTCTTAAAACTATTAGTAATAAAAAAATTATTTTGTTTACTTACAAATATCATCATTGCTCATATTTCCTCCAACAACAAGCTATGGACGCTCAACGCTGGTCAACAGAAAAAAAAAAAACACAAAACAAATAATGTGTTAATTAATTGACCAAACTCCAGAAGAAGACGCCGGTCGAACGCCGATCGAAAAGTGTCAAAACAAAAAACACGATTTTCGATTTTCGTATCAATCCAAAAAAGCACAGACCACAAAAAAAACAAAAACTCTTTGGAAAACACGCCAATGTGAAAATAGCTCAGCAAAAGCAATTGGAATTGTGTTTTACACGCTCATCGACACTTAACACCTCACTTTGGCCCGAAACACTACTATTCGCTTGTCGAATTCCAAAATCGAAACGAATCTAATCACAATTGGCGATCAATCATCGAACACAGGCCACAGAGCAAACCGATATGAATCACATGCAGATGGGGAGAAATTTTAACTCTCTTCGGGTGTTTTTTTTTCAATGGAATTTCGGGCGAAAACCTGACAACTGCGGAAGTGAGTCGAGTGGAGTTACCCGGTGAGAAACACAAAATAATACGGAAAATCAAATTTATGGGGGATCAACGATTTCCGACCGTGTGTGTAATTTTTTTTTTTAAATATTTTCTTTTCGCCTCTGATTTGTTCACTCCTCGCTCACGTTTTGAAAAGAACACTGAAGTTTTTCAGCTGCCATCAACACAAAAGAACCAGCCGTGAACGGTCGTGTCGTTGATGGACGGATATCTGGCTGGCCGCCTTACTGGAATTCGTTGTTACATTTTATGGAAGTTCATTGGCCAGGAGGGAGTTATGGGGAGAGAGGGTAAGGTCTCACGACTCATGGTTTATCTCTGTGCTAAAGGGTTTTTGGGTTCGGTTTTTTGTTATTATTTTTTTTTTTTCACCTCTCAATGTTATTTCGGCTTGCCGTCTCTGATACTGTAATCTTAAATGGTTTTTATTGTTATTGTTTTTGTTTTAATTAGAATTATGATGATGGCGATGATGATAATGACTGAATGGATGAATGACAGAGGGGAGGTAGATAAAAAGAAATTAAGGTTCGAATTTTTGGTTTCCTAACCAGATAAATAAAGCAAGTCATTCGGAATCCATAAAAAAACTAGGGAGAGAAAAACCCTCAAAAAGAGAGAAAAACTCGTAAAGAGAGTGAGAGAGAGAGAGAGAGAAAGCTAGAAGAGATCAGCCGTTTGTTGTCAGCCATGATTCTAAGGCATCATTTCCCGTGATGTGAGGCGTATGATCAACTCATGTTCTTCCCTGATTTCGGTCAAGTTCAATGGGTTCTCCAAACACCACTTTGAAATTATTTGTTTTTTTTCTCTATCGTTTCATTTTTAATATTTTGTTTAACTTTAATTTGTTATCTTTGCTCCAGTTGTTGTGAGTATGGAAGGGGATAGGGGTGTGGGGGGTCGAGCTATGCTGCCCCGTTTTTGTTTATTTTTTTTTCGCTAGACATTTTTATAAGCCATGTTATCTTCGTGGAATATACTCTCTGTTTTTTTTTTTTTTTTTTTTTTTTTTAAATTGTTGTTATTGTTTTTTCTATTACTAATTCCAATAGATATGGGTACCCTACAGGGACTACAGAAATTGAGTGGATTCATAATTTTTTTTTATTTATATATTTTTTTATTTTATTTTTTTTTTTTTTTGTTTTGATTTGAGGTCTTTTAAAAAAATAAAAAAATCCTGTTGACCATCACGAACAAAATAAAAAAAATAATAATGGTGATAATAATAATAATAATAATAATAATAATAATAATAATAATAATAATAATAATAAAAATAATAATAATAGTAAGAATAATAATAATAATAAAAATAAGAATAATAATAATAATAATAATAATAATAATAATAATAATAATAATAATAATAATAATAATAATAATAATAATAATAATAATAATAATAATAATAATAATAATGATAATAATAATAATAATAATAATAATAATAATAATAATAATAATAATAATAATAATAATAATAATAATGATAATAATAATAATAATAATAATAATAATAATAATAATAATAATAATAATAATAATAATAATAATAATAATAATAATATTAATAATAATAATAATAATAGTAATAATAATAACAATAATAATAATATTAATAATAATAATAATAATAATAATAATAATAATAATAATAATAATAATAATAGTTGTACTAATGGCCCCTTGGGGAAAAATCTTAAAAAATCCACGCCAAAAAAAATATTTTTAAATATCCACATTTCTGGCTCTGCTAATCCCCAAGAGAACAATTCTAAAAAATATTCCCATTATCATGGCCCCAATAAAAAAAATTAATAATTATACGGCTAAGATAGTCCTTTTAATAATCTTTCTTAAAAAAAATCTACAAATGTGGCCAAAATGGTCCCTAAATTTTTATAAGCCATGTTATCTTCCTAGAAAATACTCTCTGTTTCTATGACTAATACCAACAGTTATTGGTGTCCCCTATAGAAAGTGTTACGATTTTTATTTTTTTCGGATTTGGATGTCTTCCAAAAAAAAAAGTCCTTAATAATTATACGGCAGAAAGGACTGTCCTTTTAAAAACCTTCCTTAAAAATCCACAAATATGGCCCAAATGGTCCCTAAATTTTTATAAGCCATGTTATCTTCGTGGAAAATTCTCTCAGTTTTTTTTTTAATATTTTTTAATGTTTTATCTATGATTAATGCCAATAAATATAAGTACCATACAGGCACTGGAGAATGTAGGTGGGTTTTAATTTTGTTTGTTTTTGTTTTTGTTGGATTTGGAGTTCTTTCAGAAAAATGAAAAAATCGTGTTGTGTATCCAGATGGTCTATCAAAAGTTTTAATGGTCTAATGATCCTTTGGAAAAAAGTCTGGAAAAAATCAATGTTTGTATCTCAGAAAATTCTTTAAAAATCGAGTCATTGACTCTAATGATCCCTAAGAGAATAACTTCGAAAAAAAGTGTCCGTAGGTGGCTCTGAAGGTACCAAAAAAAAAAAATCTTAAAAAAAACTATTTAAATAAATAATAAATAAAATAATAATAATAAATAAATAAAATAATAAAAACTAGATCTTTATGTCTCCTGATGAGGCCTCTAAAAGACATTCTTAAAGAACACTCTGACAAAAATTTCTTAAAAATTCTAAATGGTGTGCTGTCCTTTAGGAAAAAAAATCTCTTTTAGCGCCACACATAAACCATCAGAAAAAATGTATAAAAAATCCAAATTTTACATCTGGATGGTAATTTAGAAAAATCCTACAAAATCTCCTTTTTTAAATTCGTAAACTGCTGTTTTTTTGTGTCTCCCATGCGAAAGACATTTTTTAAAGTTCACAATTGTGGATCAGATGAGCCCTCTGACAAAAAAAATCTTAAAAATCCTAAATATATATGGGTACCCCACTGGCACTTGAGAATGAATGTGGACTTTTACTTTCTTATTGGGTTTGGAGTTTTTACGGGAAAATTAGAAAAAAAATCCTGTTTGTGACTCCAGATTGTCTATCAAAAGAATTGAAGTTTTAATGGTCCTTTGGAAAAATATTAGGGAAAACTTAACATTTGCGTCTCAGAAAATTCTTCAAAAATCGAGTTATTGACTCTAATAAGATAATAAAAAAATAACTCTCAAAAAAATTCCGTACGTTGCTCTGAAGGTCTCTTAAAAAATCCTTAAAAGATTTCCAAAAAAAAAAAATAATAATAATAATAATAAATATATGTTTCCGTCTCCTAGTGAGACCTCTGAAGGACATTCTTGAAGAAGCCTCTGACAGAAAATTCTTAAAAATCCTAAATTGTGGCTGCACAGAGATAAAAAAAAACCGCAACCAACTTCAGACTGCTGTCATTTCTAAGCTACTCGTCCGACAGCTGTTAAAATTATTCAGTGACAGCTCATTATATGGTTTACAAGCGTACAAAAACATTTTGGTGAGAATTTTCCAGAAAAAAAGTTATTCGTGATTCGGAATTCAAGCGTGATAGTGTGATTTCTTTATATTTGGCTGGAAAAGCACCAACCAAGTGGCTATCGTTAGAGCACTCCAGCATTTAAATGTGAATAAATCTTTTGTGTCTCGTACCATCTCTCGTTACTGATTACGTGATACTGGTAGCGTAGACTGACATCAAGGAGGTGGGCGAAGTGGAAGAAAACAGTAACATCAGCAGAAATGGTCCGAAAAGTAAAGAAGCGACTTGATCGAAATCCGCGTCGCTGTGGCCGAAAAAAGGCTCGTGAGCTTAACATATCGCAATATTTTATTCGGCAAATATTGAAAAATGAGCTCTGAGAACTTACACCGCAACAGAAAGAAAATAGAATTAAAAGAGCCTTAGAGACTTGCTTCGCTTGGCCGAAAGTGGTGAACTGCCGAATTTAGTTTTCTCCGTCTCCGATGCGAAAACATTCGTTGTCCAGCGGTTTGTAAACAACAACAAAATGATCGAGTTTACTTGCCAAAGAGGTCAGCTGAAAATGTGCACCTTCGCTTGGCCACCAGAACTCAAGCGCAGGCGGTCATTGTGATAGAGTGGGCCGCCATAACAGACGATGGTCGCTCTCCGCTCGTATTAATCGACTGTTACATTAGAATAAATGCCGAAAATGCCAAATCGCAAAAATATTCTGGAGGTTGTATTAAAGCCTTGGGCACGCAAACATTTTGGCCGCAGACCTTGGACATTCCAACAGGACTCAAGACCGTCGTACCACCACCACCCAAGAATGGTTACAAAATGAGGTTCCTCGCTTCATTTCCAGCGCACAATGGCCACCAAAATCTCCAGATACCAATCCGTGGGAATATAGTGTCTGAAGTATTTTGGAAAGCAAGGTTGGCACTAAAAAATGCCAAAATACCGCAGAGCACATTCGGGCATCGTGTGACGGTTTCATTAGCCGCTTGAAGGCTTTCATTCGTGCCAAAAGTGACCAATTCGAACAAGTCTCAACTTATTCCCGAATTTGATGTTATTTCCGACATTAAATTTAAAAAAAAATATAAAAATTATGGCGTCTGACTTTGTTGCAGTTTTTTTATCTCACCCTGTACATATATTTTTTTTAATTTTCACTGTGCATATGTGTTAGTTTTATTAATTAATTACGAAGTGGATAAATCAAAAACAATATGAAACGTTTTTTTTTGTGTTTTTATTTGATAAGTCCCACCTATAGCGAGGAAAATTAAAAAATTACCTGATAAGATTTGTTAAAAACAATCAATTTTTTAATGAAGCGGCTCATTTTATAAGGAATGGCAAAAGGAGCGTGTTGCATTCTGGGGTAAAAAAAACAAGTTTATGAAGATTTTTTCATGGACCAGCTTAGGAATGAACGAGGAATAATAAAATAAAAATGTACCGATGTACCAGGTAAAAAAAATGTTCAAGGATTTCACCAATTATAGTGTTTTTATAGATTTGTTTCAAGGACCCACAGATAAATAATTAATTTTTAAATATTTTTTAAGGACCATTACACCAATCCGGTGGACTTCCAAGGACCAACAAACAAATAATTTTAAAATAGTTTTTTAAGAATATTGTTTTATTGGTATAATGGTCCAAAAAACAAAAATATTTAAAAATTAATTATTTATCTGTGGGTCCTTGAAAGAAATCTGAAAAAAACACCATAATTGGCGAAATCCTGGAAAATTTTTAACGAATATTTTAAAGGATCACCTTGGATTTTTTTTTCAAGAATTGCTTTGAAAATTGAATAAACGTGGATTTTTAGAAGATTTTCCGAAAGGAAGACCTGACAAATCAAGGGATATAAAGAAGACAAAAATCTAGATTTTTAAAAATTCTGTTTCAGACACACAAACCTGAAGCATTTAAGAACTTTTGTTAAAGATTTCTAATTTGGCACCAACTTGGACATTTTTTTTTAGATTAACAATCAGGAAACAAACGTGTATTTTGAGTTTTTTTTCTAAAGGACCGTCAGTAGGCACAACCTCAGATTTTTCAGGTCAGAGAGAGAGATGTAAATGTTATTTTTTGCGATTGGATTCCTTTGGAAAAAAAGGTTAAGAAATCCAGGATTATTATCCTCGGTAATCCTTACAAAAAAAACTCCCAAAAATCCAAATACCCTAAATAAAATTTAAAAATCCACATTCGTGCCTCCTATGAATAGCTTCGAAAAATTATTTAAAATCCATCAAAACTTCACACCTGTGCTGCCTTAGGTGAAATTCGAAGATGTATTTTTCATTCTTTTAATACATTTCAAAAAACTTAAAAAACTTGTTTTCAAAAAAAAAAACTCAAGGATTTTTTTAATTTGTTTTTGTCAAAGACCGTGTAACCTTTTTTTTAATTTTTTATCGTAGTTTTTTTTGAGGATATTTTTCAAATGACCATCTGATGAAATTGTGTGGATTTTAATTTTTTCAAGAATCATGTGACAAATAAAATTTTAATTTTTTTTTTATTTTTTTTTTTAAATTTTAAAAAAGTACCAAAAGTCCAACAATTTTTTAAGAGAATATTTTTTCAAGATTTTTTTTTAATTTTTTTTTAACGACCATCAGTGTATTTTTTAAAGGGCAACAAATTTTTTTCATGTCATAAAAATAAAGATTTTTATTTATTAATATTTTATATTTATTTATTTTTTATCCACCGTCTTGCATTATATTATTATTTATTATTTCTTATTTATTATTATTATTATTATTATTATTATTATTATTATTATTATTATTATTATTATTATTATTATTATTATTATTATTATTATTATTATTATTATTACTATTATTATTATTATTATTATTATTATTATTATTATTATTATTGTTATTATTATTATTATTATTATTATAATTATTATTATTATTATTATTATTATTATTATTATTATAATTATTATTATTATAATTATTATTATTATTATTATTATTATTATTATTATTATTATTAATATTATTATTATTATTATTATTATTATTATTATTATTATTATTATTATTATTATTATTATTATTATTATTATTATTATTATTATTATTATTATTATTATTATTATTATTATTATTATTATTATTATTATTATTACTATTATTATTATTATTATTATTATTATTATTATTATTATTATTATTGTTATTATTATTATTATTATTATTATGGTTATTATTATTATTATTATTATTATTATTATTATTATTATTATTATTATTATTATTATTATATTATTATTATTATTATTATTATTATTATTATTATTATTATTATTATTATTATTAATATTATTATTAGTATTATTTTTTTTTTTGTATTCTTAAATGCATTATAATTTTTTTTGATACTGCGTATCTTGCATGACTCCACCCAAAAGCGTTAATCTGTTTTTTTTTTTTGTCGATTCTGGATTTGTTGAGAATATTCTTTTAAGGACCATCTGCCGAAATTGTGTGGGTTGTAGGATACATTTTTTCAAGAATCCTCTAACCGATAAAACATGGATTTTTTAAAAAATTTTTAAAAAGTACCGAAATTTCAATAATTGTTTGTTTTTTTAAAGAACACTTTTTAAAAAATTTTAATTTTAGGAACTAATAATAATAATAAAATTTCTTATATTTTTAATTTTTTGTTATTTTTTGCTATTCCAAATTTATTTCTGTATTTATTTTTTTTATTAATAGTTCTATATTTATTTTTTTTTACTTTTTTTTAATTTTCAATCAATATATATATATATATATATATATATATATATATATATATATATATATATATATATATATATATATTTTTTTTTTTTTTTTTTTTTTTTTTTTTTGTATTCTAAAACGCATCGTAATATTTTTAGATGCTGCGTATTTTGCATGACTGCACATAAAAGCGATGATCTGAATATTTTTTTTCAAATTTTTTGTGCATTTTATGACCGGCAAAAACACTGTCATGATGAAGCTGATGAATTTGGTGCTGCAGTATTTTTATTATTTTAGTGTTACATTTTTTAGACCCCCATAAATTTTCTTGATAGATTCTAGAATGCGTTGGATTTAATGAGTTGAAAATAGTTTTGAAGATTTGGGTTTATTTATATTTTCGGGCCTATTAAAAATGTGTTCATCATCATTGCTGTTGTTGGTATTTTTTGTTGCTGTTGTTTGTTACGCATTTGCATGTCACGCCAAAATTTCTGATAAAAATAGCAAATATTCTGTGCAATTTTTTAGAAAAAAAAAATATTTTTATAACACAATTTTGTTATTTTTTAATGTTTTTGTGGTTATTTTGAGAAAAAAAATTTTTAAATTTTTTGAAAGAAAAAAAAAATTTTATTATTTTTATTTAATTTTCATAAAATCAAGCTGAAGAGTATGAGTTGGTTTTGCTGGCAGATGTATACCCTCAGCCAATGTTCGATTATTTAAATAAATTTTGACTCTGTTATGAATATTCAAAGAGTAGACCGTCTATGGAGTAAATTCAAAAACAAAATTAGAAACAAATCGGCTGAATAATGTCTCTAAAATCATCAAAATTCCGATTATTGGGAGGTATCGTTATATGGGGTTGTACCTACAAAAGACCTATAAAAGGTGATATATCTACAGGATGTAATGTTTGTGTTTAATTCATAACAAATTCTAATTATCCTACAAAAATAACACCTCTAACCACCCATAAAAAAAGTTGACCCCCCAAAAAAATGGCCCCACATTTTGATTTTTGCAGGGTACCCAGAAAAATGTATATCGCCATAAATATTTGCATTTACTGCACCTTGGCTTTCCACGAACCAGCCAGACCACAGAATAAACATCCCATACCCTTATCTAGGCAAGCATAATAAATATTATTATTTTGCGGGATGACATGCATCTAGGCCAGCCATTAAATGGGATTATGGAATTTGTTGGCCCAGAAAAAAATATTTTTAGCCAAAACCAGAATGGCTTGCACGTGATTGAGTTTTGTTTACATTTTTGTTTGATTTTTTGGTTAACCAACCAAAAAAAATGTGGCCAACACTTGCCACCCGGCTGATTAACCACCAATGAATAGCAGAACATTAAAACACGAATGTGGGTGTTGCCAGCAGCAGCGGGGCGGCATTAATTGTTATTTCATTAACACTTGTTTTTTTGAAAATATTTTTCTTTGATTGAGTTTTTTTTCCAAAATTGTTGTTGTCTGGCTTTTTATTAACAAAGGCAGTTGTGTGATTTTCTATTGTTGTTGGTTGATAATTAACAGATATTGAAGAAAAAAATTGATTAGGAATTTTGGATACACGAGCCAGCCATAGGAATTTTGATAAAATACTTTTATAAATTTTATTAAATAAATTATTTAAAAAATCCACGTTTATTGGATCCTTGCAAAAATATTTTTTTAAAAAATATGCGTTGATTGGGTCCTTGAAAAAATATTTTTTAAAAAATATGCTTTGATTGGGTCCTTGAAAAAATATTTTTTAAAAATATGCTTTGATTGGGTCCTTGAAAAAATAACTTTTAAAAAATAGGCTTTGATTGGGTCCTTGAAAAAATATTTTTTTTAAAAATCCACGTTCCTTTTAGTCCTTGGAAAAATATTTTGTAAAAAGTCCACGTTCCTTTTGGTCATTGGAAATATATTTTTTAAAAAATCCACGTTTATTGGATCATTGAAAAATTATTTTTTAAAAAATCCACGTTTATTGGATCATTGAAAAATTATTTTTTAAAAAATCCACGTTTATTGGATCTTTGAAAAATTATTTTTTAAAAAATCCACGTTTATTGGATCATTGAAAAAATATTTTTTAAAAAATCCACGTTTATTTAGATCCCTGAAAAAATATTTATTTAAAAAATCCACGTTTATTTAGATCCTTGAAAAAATATTTTTTAAAAAATCCACGTTTATTTAGATCCTTGAAAAAAGTAATTTTTAAAAAATCCACGTTCATTTAGATCCTTGAAAATATATTTTTTAAAAAATCCACGTTTATTTAGATCCTTGAAAAAATATTTTTTAAAATCCACGTTAATTTGGATCCTTCAAAAAATATTTTTTTAAAAATCCACGTTTATTGGATCCTTGAAAACATATTCTTTAAAAAATTCACGTTTATTTGGATCCTTGAAAAAATATTCTTTTAAAAAATCCACGTTTATTTGGATCCTTGAAAAAATATTCTTTAAAAAATCCACGTTTATTTAGATCCTTGAAGAAATATTTTTTAAAAAATCTACGTTTATTGGATCCTTGAAAAAATATTTTTTAAAAAATCCAAATTTATTTAGATGCTTGAAAAACATTTTTTAAAAAATCCACGTTTATTTGGATCCTTGAAAAATTTTTTTTTTTAAAAATCGACGTTTATTGGACAATTGAAAAATTATTCTCTAAAATTATATTTTTAGATTCCTATTGCGTTTCTATTTTTTTTATGTTTTTTAATTGTCTAAAATTAAAAATAAACACAGCAATTACTCAAAATACGTAGATCAAAAATTGAATTCGTATCAAATCCGCACAAACAAATTGTTAATTTAAACTTTCTCAGCCAATTAAAAAAAAATATTCTAACAATAGACAGCTCTAAGCATTTCAGTTTCTCCCAAGAAGAAAAAATTCTAAAACATACACGAACTTATATTCACATGCAATTGCGGAAGTTTTACGATATATTCGAATTGTTGTTGTTGTTTTGTAAAACAACAAAATTAAGAATTTGTTTTTTTTTCTTTGAGCAATGACGCTGAGGAGAAAAGGCGCAGAAAATAATGCATTTTGGCGAATAATCCCCACCTACCGCAAGAGACCACGACCTAGCAATTCGTTGGCGAATTAAGAAAATCAGACAAAAAAGAAAAACAAGTGAAAGTCTTTTTCATTGGAGCAGCGGCGTAGGTGGATTTCAATATTTCGCAATTTTCCTAAGGATAAGGGATCTTCATTAGAAGGATAATATGACCTTAGGAGATTATATTTTTTTGGACCTTTAAGTGAGATTTATATCGACCCATCACGACCAAATCACTTCGACAATTTTTTTTTAATTTTTTTTTTTTAATTTTAGTTTCAAATCACCCCATTTTGTCTACCTCCCTGCCTCATATGTTTGCCATGTGTGTGCGATGGATTTTTCAATAAGTCGTTGTTTTCCTCAACAATAGTTTTATCGCAAAAAAATTACATTGCATTTACATTTAATAGTTACACAATTTGATTTCATGTCGGATAATTTTTTTTTGCCACGATAATGGCAACAAAGGAGGGGAAAAATATCCAAAATAAAATGAAAAAAAAAAAAAATAATAAAGAATTACAATCTAACATGCATTCCGCGAGATATGTGAACTTGATATATTATTAAGGAAATTAAGAAAAGAAAAAAGGCTTGAATTTCCCAGCAAACATTTTCAATGGCAATTTATTAAAGTTACTTTATGAGGGAAACTGAAAATAAAACAAAGTCATGACTAGCGCCCTCTATATTTCAATTTTCATCGCGATTTAATTATTTTTAGATTACTGCATTAAGCATCGAATAACCAATGACTAAAATTTCCTAGAAATTGTTTCAATGATAATTTAGAAAAAAAAATGAACTACAAAACTTGAAATAGGAAACAAAACAAAGGTTCGAACAGCTCCATCTATATGTCAATGTTAATAGTTAATAATAGTTAATAGCTTTGCTACTACGTTAAGGAACGAATTGCCTTAAATTTCCCGGCTATAGCAATTCTGAAAAGACATTTAACTATGCCATTTAACAATGCCGGAAATAAAAGAATTATTTGAACAACGCCCTCTATTTTTCAAATTTAAACGTAAGAAACGAATCAAGAAATGAATAAAAAAAATATTCTAAAAAATCCTCGTTGCTACAGGTCCTTGAAACATTAATCTATAAATTAATATGATTTTATCCTTGAAAAAGCATTCCTTAAAACATCTTCGTAGCTGCTAGTTCTAGAAAAAATATTATTTAAAATATCCATGGCGTTACTGGTCCTTAAAATAATTTTAGAAAAATCCACTATGGCTGTTTATCCTTCCAAAAAGGTACTTAAAAATCGACCTGATTTAATCCTTAGATAAATATATAAAAGAATCCACGATGATTATTATTCCTTGGAAAAAAGTTCTTTAAAATCGACCTAGGAGATAAATGTAACGAACAGCGACCTCTATATTTAAATTCCCAAAGGAAACTTCAATCTTGGACACCTTTAAGCCTTGTGAACTAATAAAAAATTAGATATTAATCATAGATATATCGTAGGGGTCAAACTGTCTTGAAACAGAAATAAAATTAAAATTATCTCTCTTCTTCAATACCTCAGTGATAAATGCAACGAACAACGCCCTCTTTCCTTCAATTTCAACAGGAAATTTATATTTTCTATACCTTAAGGTTATATGAACCAATAAAAACTGCTATAGCGATCATTACTTTATCGTTAGAAGTTGAAATCCGGTGATTTCACCCAGGATTTCCTCCCAAATCTCCAGTAGTAAGTGCAACAAACAACGCCGTCTTTATTTCAATTCCAACAGTAAATTTATGTTTTTCGTAATTTTATGCTCTGTGAACTAATAAAAACTGATACAGCGATTATTACTTTATAGTAAGAAGTAAAAATCCGGCGATTTTACCCAGTGATAATTCCCTCAAACCCTCAGTGATAAATTCAACGAACAACGCCCTCTTTATTTCAATTCCTACATTAAATTCTTTCTTTGAAGAACTATCTGTGTATTTCTTAGAATATTTTTTTTAAAGAACATCTGGCCACTGCATGTGCAATATTTCGGATACTTTTCTATTGGTCATACGATCATTTTAAGTGAAGTTTTAGAAATAATTTTTTTTGGGAAAATTTTAACTACAAAATATTCAAATATTATGAGAGAAATTATAATCATATAAATCATAAAAAGCGCCCTCTAAACATTAATGATTTTGTACTCATACATAGATCATTGGTGTATGAGCTTTTAATAAAAAACACTACCACAATGGCACTAGGTAGGCTTTACCAGGAAACATAGACAAGGTTATACCCCTTACATTTTTTATATATTTATTTTGACTTACTTAACAAACGCCATCTATACTTCAGTTATAAATTTGTATTGAAAGTCATGGATTGCCCTCAACATTATGGAAATGCAAAAATCGAATATTTGTCAAAGTAAAAAATATTTAAATTGAAGAATTAATATTCATTTCTGGACTGGTATAATAAAAAACATAACTATGGGGGATTAAATTAAATATTTATCCTCTAAAATACAAAACATAAAACAAATGTTCCCTGGGTTATTCATAGGTGATCCTTGACTTCTTCAGGTTTTTTTTTGCCACAAAACAGTTTTACACCTTCTCGTATTTTAGTAATTTCACAACCTTCACTTTGTTGCATGGCGAACCAGCTTTGCCTAAGTCGATTACCATTAATTACTTCTTGAAATGTAATTTGGTGTTCACACCTTGTGCCACCGAAAATCGCTTCAATTCAAAGAGATTTTTCTATAAATTATTCATTTTGGCTAAAAACCACTTTCATTCGAAGGATTTTAACGTTTAATCCATTATTTATAGCGTATGTAAATTATTTTTTGTAGATTAACTTACCTGATAATTCAACATCTGTAAAGGGTTTCTTTTTCACAGACTGAAAGAAAAAACAACAAAGTTATATGATTATATATTTTAGACAAATGTTATCGGACTTGGCCGATAAACCAATAAATATATTGGTTGACTGAGATTTTCGAAATGAGCAGCCGACAATAACGGTTCAGAGGGAAGAGACTTGGACCTACATATCTAATTGCCCATCTATAGGTTGGCGGGACGAATATGCCAGTGCTTCGTCTCAATGTTTATAAGGTCATGCCTTGGGGACCTCCAATATCAATAATTCTCAAGGTTTTAAGTTTATACAGATATGTTTCCCTAAGGATTGGAATCCTAGACGTAAGACTTTGACCTAAAGACTGAAATCCAAGAAAAAACTTCCCAAATAGCCTTGAAATACCGGAAAGACACACTCATCAAAAAAAAATTCAACCCGCCTGGAAATAACCTTTCTATGAAATTTTGTGCAGAAGTGTGCTTCATCTGAGATCTTTGAAAGTCTAGTCTCACCGACACAGAAATGGATGCAAAAGTCATCCAAAACTCCACAAGGGGTCAAGGACTATGTTTCGGAAAATAAGAATTTGTAAAGAGGGCTGCCCGCCAAATCTTTTGGTGCCTACCAAAAAATGCAAGAATCTAGAAGGAATTGCAGAATTTTTTAAGAAGAGGATTCTAATCAATGCGAATTTGAGTAGGTGTCTGCAAAGCCTAAAATATCTACAGATATCAAGACATTGCCACTTGCAGCGGTCAAATACGAAAAAAAGAACCTAAGAATTCATAAGAGAAAGTGGTCAGAAACACACTGACAGATAGGTGTCCGACTCAGCCACAAGGCCATCTACGGTGTCTAGCATCTATCTAACTATCGCCGATTTGTGAATCAATTACTCTTCGCTATGCGGAGAGAGGAAAGTCTGCTGATGAGCCACGTTATGAAACCTTTACTAAATCAGTTCTTTCAATCGACTCTCCTCTTTTTCTGCTGATTGTGTATCCGTCTCTGCATCAAAGCCATCTAAGAGGCAAGCTCTTTTTTTTTTTTTTTAATATATCATTGAATAGACTTCTTTGAAAAATTAGTGCTTGTGTCACTAAAGGAACTTCTATGAAACAGATATTGTCGTAGGCGATGGACATGGCATGTATTTTTACAATTTCCGAAAAAAAAAACAACTCATGCACTCAAAAAAAATTAGGGCCTTATCACCACGGCTCCCATAATTTTATAAAGCGAATTGAGTATCTACCGCCTCGGGGATAAATCTGAATTCCGGTTTGCTATGGATTTGGTAAAATCCTGCGCAGTAACAGGGAGAGACTTTAATTTTTTCTACCCCTTACCGAGGTGATCCTTTGTGGGGTGAGGTACCACCAGCTTCACGACAGATCTTGTGTCAGCAAAAATATTCGTATGTGTGAAATTTGAAGAGAATTGGATGCTTATTTCGCTTTCTCAGAGTTTTTGGTTTTTCAAAATCTTGAATCCTATGTGGGGGAGGTACCAGAAGAAATGGTCCGATCTCTACCATCTTTATAAGAGATTTTGTGTTGATGGAAATATTGAGTTATGGCAAGTCTGAATGGAATCGGATGTTAATTTCGCGTTTTATGAGCTTCATGGATATTCAAAATTTCGACCTTTTGTGGGGGATGTACCAGAAGGTGTGGACCGATGTATTCCATCTTAACCCAAGATCTTGGGTTAATAAAATTATTGCGATGTGTGAGATTTGAAGACAATCGGACTCTTACATCACATTTTATGAGAGTTGTAATTATTCAGAATTTTGACCCTTTGTGGGGGAGGTACTTGATAGAGTGGACCTATATTGTCCATTTTCGCACCCGACCTAGCTCTCACGCAAATATTAGGATTTGCAAAGTTCGAGCAATATCGGAACATCCTTTCTCGTTCTGTGAAAAAAAAATATATTTTTTGAAAATTTCGACCTTTTGTGGGGCAGGTACCAGAAGGAGAGGACCGATGTATTCCAGCTTAACTCCAGGTCTTGGGTTAATATAAATATTAAGATGTGTGAAATTTGAAGACAATCGGACTCTTATATCAGATTTTTTAAGAGTTGTAATTATTCAAAATTTAGACCCTTTGTGGGGAAGGTACCTGATGGAGTGATCCAATATTGTCTATTTTCGCACCAGAAGTAGCACTGATGCAAGTATTGGGATTTGTAAAGTTCGAGCAATATCGGATCATCCTTTCTCGTTCTGTGCAAAAAAATATATTTTTTTGAAAATTTCTACCTTTTGTGGGGGAGGTACCAGAAGGTGTGGACCGATATATTCCATCTTAGCACCAGACCTTGGCTTCATAAAAATATTGGGATGCGTGAAATTTGAAGACAATCGTACTCTTACTTCACATTTTATAAGAGTTGTAATTATTCAAAATTTAGACCCTTTGTGGGGGAGGTACCTGATGGAGTTATCCGATATTGTCCATTTTCGCACCTGACGTAGCACTGACGCAAATATTAGGATTTGCAAAGTTCGAGCAATATCGGATCATCCTTTCTCGTTCTGTGCAGAAAATATATTTTTTGAAAATTTCGACCTTTTGTGGGGGAGGTACCAGAAGGAGTGGACCGATATTGCCCATCTCCGATCTTGATCTAAATTTGACAATAATATTACGAGGTACCAAGTTGGGATCAACTTGGATACTCTTTTTGAGACCCCTAGATCGACTCCAAATTTCCTGAAACAGATTCGGTCCAAAGAGACCTAGGGTCCGTTATATCGATGAGGTATGATTTGGCCGCATCAAATGATCTACACTCTCCATATGGCTGAGGGTATAAAAAAATAAAAATCAATAATTTTTTAGTCCTTAAAACGTCCTTGATTTTTGAGCCTGACGTCATTGAATAAATATTTTTACTTCTGGTCTAACTTTGACGCACACATTGAAACCAAATCGAAAATCCTTGCAAAAATCTGAAAAATTCAGAATTTTTTTAAAAAGAAAAAATTTCATAAAAAAAAATGTAAAAACTCTCGATTTTTTTAAGTTTGAAAAATGGGTACTACCAAATTGTCTTTGCTTCTGAAGTCCCTAAAAATCATCGACTGTTCGCTTTAAGTCTATAGGTATAAAATCATAAAACAAACGTTGTTTTTACAAAAACAACAATAAAGGGATAAGGCCTGACCATTTTGCAACAACGATTTAAAAATCCATGTCTTTGAAAACTTTCTGAAAAATCCAAAAACTTGAAAAGAAATTCCTTGAAAAATGGCCAGAATTTTTTTACATGGAAAAAATTTTTTAAAAATTGAGATGTTCATCTAAAAAGTCCTAAAAATCTACGATTTATTGATAGAAATTATTTTGAAAATTTGCAAACTTCTTCTAAAACAGTTCGATCTAATATACATCGGCGTTACGTGTAAGATGGTTTAAAAAAATTTTACAATAATGCCCTCAATACCTTTCTGAAAATTCTTACCTATCCAAGTCTCTCATTCAATTTTCTAAAAAGCTCCGAATTATTTGAACTCTGTTCTGTGGATTATAGAAATTATACAAATTTAAATTTAAAAATTAATTTTAATTTTCGTAAAAAATTCGGAACTGTTGATCTTCAGTGGAGATTTTTATCGTGAGAAGTTCCGCAGATTTTTACTTTACTGACCTTTATCTTCACTTACAATAGCCATTAAAAAATTCGTTCTCTAAATTCAACCTCTCGGCAACCAATCTCAAATAGTCTCATGAGTACCTTTTGAAACGAAAATTGTTCCAACTAAAATTTTTTCTACTTCTAATCCGTCTGATACAGTCCGAAACTTCCAAGCGACCCATGTTCTCAAACAAGGCTGCATCGTCGAAAATACTCACCTTTGGTGTGCGCTTCCCCAGCAATGCTGTGCCCAGCATCTGAAATTAAAAAAAAAAATAATAATTAATTTACTATATTACAACAAAAATAATAATAACAATAAATTAAAACAAAATATTACTTCGCATAATGCCGGCAAGCGTGAGCGCTTGTCTGGCTGGCTGGCGATTCATAATAAAAATCAATAAATTTCAATTAAATGCAATTTATTTTGCGTAATAAAATGTTGCATACTTTTGAGCGCAATCAAATTATAACGGCCATATCAAAGCTGACGTTGACTGCGACGTTGGCGATGGCGGCAGAGCATTATTATCTGGCCAGAGGAATTTTCATATAATGCCATTGTTGTTATTGTTGTAATTTTTATTACTTATTAATTAATAATGAAAAAAAAAATGTTTTTGCATTTATCTAACGAAATGAAGAATAATAACAATAATACAATGTGAAATGTAATAATTTACACACACACGCATATGTGTGTGAATATGTGTGTATGTGAACGAACTACTAATACCGGGGGCAGAGAATAAATGGCTATGGTGGCTGAGGGAATTGAGATACTTTGGCAAATTGAATTTTGTAGATTATTATTGCTAAGCTTGGCCCTATTTAAATTGGAGATAATCGGTAAAAATTTAGAAATGGCTCCCTTACAGGGTGATATAAAAAAAATGCAAAAAAATCAAACGCCAAAATTTCTATAAATTACCACCATACTATGGAGGGTATATTAACTTTGTCATTCCATTTGTAACTCCTCGAAATATTTGATGATTTTAACGACATTTTTCACCGGAATTGTTTCAAATTTGGTATTTAAAGTTCGAAATGGATACTACACCCTCAGACAGAAAATTGTCTGTGCAGGTCCACGTCTTCGTATGGCCCCCATATATAAGTACCTCCCTATATTCGGTATTTTGATGATTTTAGCGACATTATTCACCGCAATTGTTTCAAATTTGGTATTTGAAGTTCGTAATGGATACTACAGCCTAAGACAAAAAATTGTCTGTGCAGGTTCACGTCTCCGTATAGCCCCCATATAACGGCATCTTCCGATATTCGGTATTTTGACAATTTTAGCGACATTATTCACCGGAATTGTTTCAAATTTGGTATTTGAAATTCGAAATGGATATTACAGCCTAAGACAGAAAATTGTCTGTGCAGTTCCACGTCTTCGTATAGCCCCCATATAACGGTACCTCCCCATATTCGGTATTTTGATGATTTTAGCGACATTATTCACCGGAATTGTTTCAAATTTGGAATTTGAAGTTCGAAATGGATACTACAGCCTAAGACAGAAAATTGTCTGTGCAGGTTCACGTTTTCATATAGCTCCCATATATAAGTACCTCCCGATATTCGGTATTTTGATGATTTTAGCAACATTATTCACCGGAATTGTTTCATATTTGGCATTTGAAGTTCGAAATGGATTCTACAGTCTGAGACAGAAAATTGTCTTCGTATAGCCTCCATATAACGGTATCTCCCGATATTCGGTATTTTGACAATTTTAGCGACATTATTCACCGCAATTGTTTCAAATTTGGTATTTGAAGTTCGAAATGGATACTACACCCTAAAACAGAAAATTGTTTGTGCAGGTTCACGTCTTCGTATGGCCCCCATATAACGGTACCTCCCGATATTCGGTATTTTGACAATTTTAGCGACATTATTCACCGGAATTGTTTCAAATTTGGTATTTGAAGTTCGAAATGGATACTAAATCCTAGGACAGAAAATTGTCTGTGCAGGTCCACGTCTTCGTATAGCCTCCATATAACGGTATCTCCCGATATTCGGTATTTTGACAATTTTAGCGACATTATTCACCGGAATTGTTTCAAATTTGGTATTCGAAGTTCGAAATGGATACTACACCCTAAGACAGAAAATTGTCTATGCAGGTCTAGGTCTTCGTATAGCCCCCATATAACGGTATCTCCCGATATTCGGTATTTTGACAATTTTAGCGTCATTATTCACCGGAATTGTTTCAAATTTGGTATTGAAAGTTCGTAATGGGAACTACAGCCTCTGACAGAAAGTTGTCTGTGCAGGTCCACGTCTTCGTATGGCCCCCATATAACGGTACCACCCAATATTCGGTATTTTGATGATTTTAGCGTCATTATTCACCGGAATTGTTTCAAATTTGGTATTTAAAATTCGAAATGGATACTACAGCCTATGACAGAAAATTATCTGTGCAGGTCCACGTCTTCGTATAGACCCCATATAACGGTACCTCCCAATATTCGGTATTTTGATGATTTTAGCGTCATTATTTACCAGAATCGTTTCAAATTACGTATTTGGAGTTCGTAATGGGAACTACAGTCTACGACAGAAAATTGTCTATGCAGGTCCAGGTCTTCGTATAGGTCCCAAACATCAATACCTCCCTATATTCGGTATTTTGATGATTTTTGGTACAATACCCACCGAAATTGTTTGAGTTGTCGTATTTGAAGTTCGTATTGGAGGCTACAGCCTATGGCAGAAAATTGTCTATGCTGGTCCAGGTCTTCGCACAGCTCCGATATAACGGTACCTCCCTATATACGATATTTTGATGATTTTAGCTTCACCGTTTATTTCAAGTTTCGAATTTAAATATGGTAATGGCTTATGACAACGAATGCCTATGTAGGTCCACGTCGTATAGACCCCCATATAATGGCTATGTTCGGTATTTTTAGAATTTTAACAGAATTTTTTAAGGATTTTATTTTTTGAAAATTTCCAAATTTGTTCCAAGTTGTGGAGGGTATTCATAGTTCGGCCCGGCCGAACTTAGTGCTTTTTAACTTGTTAACATTTTTTTTTATAATTTTATTGAATAAAAGCAAAAAATTTCGGAAATAGCATCAAATTTTAGAATAAGTTTCGATTTTTTCGAATTGGTCACCTTTGGCATGAATTATGGCCTTCAAACGATCAATGAAACCGTCACACGTTGCCCAAATGTTGTTCTGCGATGTTTTTTGGCCCATTCCCGGCGAAGCGCTTGCTTGAGGTGATCGACACTTTGGTATTTTTTTTAGTGCCAACCTTGATTTCCAAAATACTCCAGACACAATAGTCCAACGGATTGGTATCCGGAGATTTTGGTGGCCATTGTGCACTGGAAATAAAGCGAGGAACCTCCTTTTTGTAACCATTCTTGGGTGGCACGTGCTGAGTGCGATTGCTGAGCGAAGTCCTGTTGGAATGTCCAAGGTCTGCGGCCAAAATTTTTGCGTGTCCAAGGCTTTAATACACCCTCCAGAATATTTTCGCGATAATATTCGGCATTTATTCTAATGCCACGGTCGATTAATACGAGCGGAGAGCGAACATCGGTTGTTATGGCGGCCCACACCATCACAATGGCCGCCGCCGCTTGAGTTTTGGTGGCCAACCGAAGATGCACATTTTCAGCTGAACTCTTTGGCAAGTAAACACGATCATTTTGTTGTTGTTGTTGTTTACAAACTGCTGGACAACGAATGTCTTCTCATCGGAGACGGAGAAAACCAAATTCGGCAGTTCACCACTTTCGGCCAAGCGAAGCGCAACTCTTGAGCTCTTTTGAGCCTGTTTTCTTTCTGTTGCGGTGTAAGTTCTTGTACTTTTTGGAATTTCAATGGCTTTAGCCCGAGCTCATTTTTCAATATTTGCCGAATGGATTATTGCGATATGTTCAGCTCACAAGCCATTTTTCGGCCACTGCGACGCGGGTTTCGATCAAGTCGCTTCTTTACTTTTCGAACCATTTCTGCTGATGTTGCTGTTTTCCGTCCACTTACGTTCACTTCCTTGACGTCGGTCTACGCTACCAGTATCACGGTAACGAGCAATGGTACGAGACACAAAAGATTTATTCACATTTAAATGCCGGAGTGCTCTAACGATAACCACTTGGTTGGTAGTTTTCCTGCCAAATATAAAGAAATCACACTATCACGCTTTAATTCCGAACCACGAATAACTTTTTTCTGGAAAATTCTCACCAAAATGCTTTTGTACGCCTGTAAACAATATAATGAGCTGTCAGTGGAATTATTTTAACAGCTGTCGGACGAGGGGCTTAGAAATGACAGCAGTCTCAAGTTGGTTGTAGTTTTTTCATCTCACTCTGTACATAAACCGGGTATCTAGGAAAGGACGTTTTTAAATCCCGCAAAGCCCGCAGAAACCCACAATTTATTTTCAAATTTTTTCCCACGGTCTTTGAGGAAATACTTTTTTTCTGTCGTCCCCCTCCCATAATCAACAACATGTTTCGTTGCCAAATAAATTATTTACCAATTAAATACATGCTTAACAATTTGAAAAATGTTCGCGAATTGTTTTCTTGGGGATTTTCTCAGATTCGAATCGAATATAGAAATTTTCAAAATTAAAATAGAACAATTGCAGACGTACATTTACAACACGATGCCAACGCCAGACATCTGTTATGCGGCAGTCTAATAAATAATGGCAACATCGGGACAGCCAGAAGATAGATGTTAACCTCTCTGGCGCCTGGTGGATGGGAATTTTTTTTGAGGGAATTTTAAATATTTTTTTCATCAGCAGCTATAACCGTCAATTTTTTAAAAATATTTTTTCATGACCAGCAATAAACGTGGATTTTTTTAAAATATTTTTTATCATGACCAGCTATAAACGTGGATTTTTTAAAAATATTTTTTTTCATGGCCGGCAATAAACGTGGATTTTAAAAAAAATATTTTTCATAATCAGCTATAAACGTGGATTTTTTTAAATATTTTTACGTGGCCAACTTTAAATGTAGATCTTTTAAAAATATTTTTCGTGGCCAGTTTTTAAACGCGGATTTTTTTAAAAATATTTTTTATCATGACCAACAATAAATGTGGATTTTTAAAAATATTTTTTTCATGGCCGGCAATAAACGTGGATTTTTTAAAAATATTTTTTTCATGGCCGGCAATAAACGTGGATTTTTTAAAAGTAGTTTTTCATGACCAGCAAAAAACGTGGATTTTTTAAAAATAGTTTTTCATGACCAGCAATAAACGTGGATTTTTTAAAAATAGTTTTTCATGACCAGCAATTAACGTGGATTTTTTAAAAATATTTTTTATCATGACCAACAATAAATGTGGATTTTTAAAAATATTTTTTATCATGACCAACAATAAATGTGGATTTTTAAAAATATTTTTTTCATGGCCGGCAATAAACGTGGATTTTTTAAAAATATTTTTTTCATGGCCGGCAATAAACGTGGATTTTTTAAAAGTAGTTTTTCATGACCAGCAATAAACGTGGATTTTTTAAAAATAGTTTTTCATGACCAGCAATAAACGTGGATTTTTTAAAAATAGTTTTTCATGACCAGCAATAAACGTGGATTTTTTAAAAATAGTTTTTCATGACCAGCAATAAACGTGGATTTTTTAAAAATAGTTTTTCATGACCAGCAATAAACGTGGATTTTTTAAAAATAGTTTTTCATGACCAGCAATAAACGTGGATTTTTTAAAAATAGTTTTTCATGACCAGCAATAAACGTGGATTTTTTAAAAATAGTTTTTCATGACCAGCAATAAACGTGGATTTTTTAAAAATAGTTTTTCATGACCAGCAATAAACGTGGATTTTTTAAAAATAGTTTTTCATGACCAGCAATAAACGCCGATTTTTTAAAAATATTTTTTCATGACCAGCAATAAACGCCGATTTTTTAAAAATATTTTTTTCATGACCAGCAATAAACGCCGATTTTTTAAAAATATTTTTTTCATGAACAGCAATAAACGCGGATTTTTTAAAAAAAATGGCCGGCAATAAACGCGGATTTTTTAAAAAAAATGGCCGGCAATCAACGTGGATTTTTTAAAAATATTTTTTTTATGATTTGTGATTCTCTTGAAAAAATGAATGTAAAAAATCCAAGCTTGTGGTTCTCAGAGTCCTTGAAAAAAATTAATTAAAAAAAAATTCAAGCTTGTGGTTTTCAGAGTCCTTGAAAAAAAATGAATTTAAAAAATCCACGCTTGTGGTTCTGAGAGCCCTTAAAAAATTTTATTTTAAAAAATCCACGCTTGTGGTTCTTGTAGTAGTTGAAAAAATTAATTTAAAAAATACACGCTTGTGGTTCTCAGAGTCCTTGAAAAGAAATAATTTAAAAAATCCACGCTTGTGGTTCTCGAAGTCCCTGAAAAAATTTAATTTAAAAAATCCACGCTTGTGGTTCTGAGATTCCTTAAAAAAATTAATTTAAAAAATCCACGCTTTGGGTTCTTAGAGTCCGAGTGATTTTTTTAAACTATTTTCCCTGTCCAGGCCACCATACCCATCAACATGCCCTTTTGTCATATTCATTCTTGCCAAACAAAGTCGACCCCCTACCCAAGAACTTTAAAAAATTTTAAATAATTTTCTAAATTAGGTGTGAATTTCTAATTCACCCGCAATTGTTTATAATTTTCAAAAGTTTTTTTCCCGGCCAATATAAACATAATATTATTTTAATTATTATTATTCGGCCATTTCGGTTTGTTTGCCAAATCTATTTTTATTTTGGCCCACACCCCACTTGTCGATGCAGTATCTTTTATTTGTTTATCGCTAAATTAATTTAATGTTTTTTTATTTCAATTAGCAAAACTGAAAGGAAAACTGGTTTGAGGTTTCCAGGGGTCTTCGCAAAAAAAATAATTATGGCAAATGAGGTTGGGATGAGTAATAGGGGAGACTATTTGCTGTTATTCTCTAGAAAGAAGGTCAGGAGGTGAAAGACCTAATATAGGTCTTCGAAGGTTAGAGGACATTTTGGATTTCCTGTCTACATAAAAGATCTCTATAGGTCTGCTATAAATAGAAGATCTTCTATAAATAGAACACCTTCTAGAAGACCATCCGGAGGTCGTCTGTAGCTAACTAAACCATAGAAGGTATTTTATCCATAAAAATTGAAGACTTTCAGTACTTCTTTCATGGAGATATGACCTTTGATCTGAAACGCAGAATAAAACAAATATTTTTTTTTTTTTCAAAATTATTTTCAAAATCAAAAGTCAAGCGATTAAACATGAAATTAATAACCGCGATAAATGAAAATACACAGATTCAGAAAACACACAGACAATCGCAGCACACTCATTTATTCGGCAAAGAAAGCGAAAGGAAATTTCAAAAAAAATTATCGAAAAAAATATCAAAGAGCAAAAATAAAATTGAATAATTTTTTTGGCAATATTTTCAATAAATGAAAGGAAGCCAAAAACGATTTTGGCATTATTAGATGCGGCTATTGATTTCTTTTTTTTTTTTTGGGATAGTAAATAACAAAATCAACAACACCCCCAACAACAACAACCCGCAAAAATTACGTTTTGTTTGAAATTTTCTTTTCAAATTTGTTTTGGGCCTCCAACAACTTTAGATGCAGTCTCACGCTCATCCCTCTCCCACCTTCCTGTCTCTCAGTCTCATCGAGAAATATATCAAAAGTCAAATAAGTTGTCAAAAACAAAATTTAAGTGGTTGTTGAAAAGTTCCCATAATTGTGATGTTGAGTTGAGTTGGATGTGAATAAAAACCCAGCAACAACAACAACTATATTTTGTTGTTGTTGATTGATTTTTATTTCATATTCAGTAAATTTCAAATCTCATTAAAGGAGAAACTATAAATTTTTTGGGCCAAAACAAAATGCAGTCGACTGCCAACAATAAATTTGTAAAGGGGAGGGGGAGGGTGTGGAGGAGAAAAAGGGGCACAGGTCTTGTCCGAAAATGCCACACATGAAATATTATGAACAAGAATGATGGGCCTCTGCTGAAAGATGGGATCAGCCAATATTCGGCCAATTCTGTTGTTGTTGTAGTTTTCTAATGAGGATGCTGAAAATGCCAACAATTTTGGGACCATAAATTGGCTGACAATGCAAAATTTTAAGGAAAGAGAAACAAATTAATTTTAAATAAATTCATTTTTCAAGAACTCTGATAACCACAAGCGTGTATTTTTTTAAATTAATTTTTTATTTTGGATTTTTTTAAATTCAGGTTTTCAAGGACCTCTGAGAACCTCAAGCGTGGATTTTTTAAATTAATTTTTTTGAAGGACTTCTGAGCGTGGATGTTTTAAATTAATTTTTGAAGGACCTCTGAACGTGGATTTTTTAAATTATTTTTTTTTTTTCAAAGACCTCTGAGCGTGGATTTTTTAAATTAATTTTTTTTTTTTTTTTGAAGCACTTCTGAGCTTGGATTTTTTAAATTCATTTTTTTCAAAGACCTCTGAGCGTGGATTTTTTAAATTCATTTTTTATTTCAAAGACCTCTGAGCGTGGATTTTTTAAATTCATTTTTTTCAAAGACCTCTGAGCGTGGATTTTTTAAATTCATTTTTTATTTCAAAGACCTCTGAGCGTGGATTTTTTTTTTCAGGACCGACAATAAACGTGGATTTTTTAAAAATATTTTTTTCAGGACCGACAATAAACGTGGATTTTTTAAAAATATTTTTTTCAGGACCGACAATAAACGTGGATTTTTTAAAAATATTTTTTTCAGGACCGACAATAAACGTGGATTTTTTAAAAATATTTTTTTCAGGGCCGAGGATTTGTAAAAAATATTTTTTTCAGCGCCGGCATTAAACGTGGATTTTTTAAAAATATTGTTTTCATGGCCGGCAATAAACGTGGATTTTTTTAAAATATTTTTTTCATGGCCGGCAATAAACGTGGATTTTTTAAAAACATTTTTTCAGGACCGTAATTAAACGTGGATTTTTTAAAAATATTTTTTTCAGGGCCGTAATTAAATTGGATTTTTTAAAAATATTTTTTTCAGAGCCAGCAATAAACGTGGATTTTTTAAAAATATTTTTTCAGGACCGTAATTAAACGTGGATTTTTTAAAAATATTTTTTCAGGACCGTAATTAAATTGGATTTTTTAAAAATATTTTTTTCAGAGCCAGCAATAAACGTGGATTTTTAAAAATATTTTTATATTTAAATATTTTTAACCTTGGGGTTTTTATTGATGTCTTACTTTAATCTGGATTTTTTAAATTCATTTTTTATTTCAAAGACCTCTGAGCGTGGATTTTTTAAATTCATTTTTTTCAAAGACCTCTGAGCGTGGATTTTTTAAATTCATTTTTTATTTCAAAGACCTCTGAGCGTGGATTTTTTAAATTCATTTTTTTCAAAGACCTCTGAGCGTGGATTTGTGTATTTTTTAAATTCATTTTTTGAAGGACCTCTGAGCGTGGATTTGTGGATTTTTTAAATTCATTTTTTTGAAGGACCTCTGAGCGTGGATTTGTGTATTTTTTAAATTCATTTTTTTGAAGGACCTCTGAGCGTGGGTTTGTGGATTTTTAAATGAATTTTTGTGGAGGACCTCTGAGCGTGGATTTTCATTTTTCAGGGACTCTGAGAACCAGACCAAACCAAAAAACATGGATTTTTTAAATGGATTTTTTTTTTTTTCAAAGACTCTGAAAACCCCATGTGTGCTTATTTTTTTCAAGGACTCTAAGAACCACAAGTGTGGATTTTTTAAATTAATTTTTTCAAGTACTCCCAGAACCCCAAACGTGGATTGTTTAATTTATTGTTTCAAGAATCTTAATACCCTTAACCGTGGACTTTAAATTTAATTTTCAAGGACTTTTAGACCCTTAAACGTGCATTTTTTAAATTGAATTTTCAAGGACTTTTAGACCCTTAAACGTGGATAGTTTTAATTTAATTTTTAAAGACTTTTATATCAATAAACCTGGAAAACAATATTGTTTAAAAAAAAACATGTTTATAGCTGTTTATGAAAAAAATATTTTTAAAAAATCCACGTTTATAGCTGTTTATGAAAAAAAGAATATTTTTAAAAAATCCACGTTTATAGTTGGTTATGAAAAAAATATTTTTAAAAAGTCCACGTTTATAACTGTTTATGAAAAAAATATTTTTTAAAAAATCCACGATTATAGCTGTTTATGAAAAAAAATATTTTTAAAAAAATCCACGTTTATAGCTGTTTATGAAAAAAATATTTTTTAAAAAATCCACGTTCATAGCTGTTTATGAAAAAAATATTTTTAAAAAATCTACGTTTATAGCTGTTTATGAAAAAAATATTTTTTAAAAAAATCCGCGTTTGCTGCTGGCCATGACAACAATATTTTTAAAAAATCCACGTTTATAGCTGTTTATGAAAAAAAAAAATAGTTTTATTTTTTAATATTTTTTTTCATGGCCAGCAGCGAACGTGGATTTTTGAAAAATATTTTTTCATGGCTGGCAATAAACGTGGATTTTTTAAAAATATTTTTTATGGCCTCATTGCCGGCCGACGTGGATTTTTTAAAAATATTTTTTTCATGGCCGACAATAACGTGGATTTTTTAAAAATATTTTTTTCATGGCCGGCAATGAACGTGGATTTTTTAAAAATATTTTTTTTTCATAAACAGCTATAAACGTGGATTTTTTTAAAATATTTTTTTTATGACCAGCATAAACGTAGATTTTTTAAAAATACTTTTTTTTCATAAACAGCTATAAACGTGGATTTTTTAAAAATATTTTTTTCATGGCCGGCAATAAACGTGGATTTTTTAAAAATACTTTTTTTTTCATGGCCGGCAATAAACGTGGATTTTTCAAAAATATTTTTTATGGCCTCATTGCCGGCCGACGTGGATTTTTTAAAAATATTTTTTTCATGGCCGACAATAACGTGGATTTTTTAAAAATATTTTTTTCATGGCCGGCAATGAACGTGGATTTTTTAAAAATATTTTTTTTCATAAACAGCTATAAACGTGGATTTTTTAAAAATATTTTTTTTCATAAACAGCTATAAACGTGGATTTTTTAAAAATATTTTTTTTATGACCAGCATAAACGTAGATTTTTTAAAAATACTTTTTTTTTCATAAACAGCTATAAACGTGGATTTTTTAAAAATATTTTTTTCATGACTATAAATAAATAATAAAATATCCAGGGTTTTTGCTCTAAAAGTCCTTGAAAATTAAATTAAAAATATTCACGTTTAAGGGACTAAAAGTCCTTGAAAATTAAATTTAAAAAATCCATGTTTTTGGTCTGAATATTCTTGAATAAATTAATTAAAGAAAATCAATACTTCTGGTCCTTAGAGTCCTTAAAAAAAAATTAATTTAAAAAATCAATGTTTCTGGTTCTCAAAGTCCTTGAAAAATTAAATTAAAAAATCCACATTTGTGGTTCTCACAGTCCTTGAAAAATAAACGTGGATTTTTTAAAAATATGTTTTTCAGGACCGGCATTAAACGTGGATCTTTTAAAAATATTTTTTCACAGCCAGCAATGAACGTGGATTTTTTAAAAATATTTTTTTCAGGACCGTGGATTTTTTAAAAATATTTTTTCAAGGCCGGCATTAAACGTGGATTTTTAAAAATATTTTTTTCATGGCCGGCAGCAAACATGGATTTTTAAAAATATTTTTTTCATGGCCGGCAGCAAACGTGGATTTTTTAAAAATATTTTTTTCATGGCCGGCATTAAACGTGGATTTTTAGAAATATTTTTTTCATGGCCGGCAGCAAACGTGGATTTTTTAAAAATATTTTTTTCATGGCCGGCAGCAAACGTGGATTTTTTAAAAATATTTTTATATTTAAATATTTTTAACCTTGGGGTTTTTATTGATGTCTTACTTTAATCCGACCTCAATTTGTCATGGCTTCTTTAAAATCCACCAGGTAAATTAATTACCTTCCTTATATGCAAAGCCGCAAAACATAATTAATCATTTCCTTTAAATTCTAATTCAATTAGCATTACAAAAAAGTGTTTAATTTTTTTTTTTAAATTCCAACAACGACAATTTTGTAATCCCTCCAAAAAAAACTAAACGTTATTTCCAAATTTGGCCACGTCTTTAATGGGTCACTATTGTCAACCACAAGACGTGGGTGACCCACGTCTCACCAGAAACCACGACCTTGGCACTAGCTTCGTGTGTGTGTGTTTCTTTTCGATTTCAATTTAATTATTTCCTGGTGTTTGCTGCACCAAAACACAATCGCCCGCCCATCAAAAACGTTTTAATCAAAATTCGAAATCAGAATTAATTTCGTATTTTGTTTCGAAATGACAATTACGTGTAAATTACAATGTCATTACTTGCTTTGGCTGGAATCACCAGTTGGGTAGAGGGACGGACGGACGGTGTCTTTGTCATGTGGGCTATGGAGACGTCATTGATGATAAGCCGCCAAGAAAATACGTTTTTGAAAGTAATCAATTAATGAATGAATGAATGACAATGCGATGGGAATTTTTAGGTGACCAGGGAGGAGGGGGGAAGCAAATTCGATTTTGAACCCCATTTGAATGCAATTTTTTGACAATTCATGTTACTCAAAAAATTTTATTAAAGAATCCAGCCAAATATAAAGAAATCACACTATCAGGCTTGAATTCCGAATCACGAATAACTTTTTTTCTGAAAAATTCTCACCAAAATGCTTTTGTACGCTTGTAAACAATATAATCAGCTGTCACTGGAATAATTTTCACAGCTATCGGACGAGTGGCTTAGAAATGACAGCAGTCTGAAGTTGGTTGCAGTTTTTTTCATCTCACCCTGTATGGAGACTATGGCTTATCTCTGACTACGGAGATTCAGAATGCGCATTATTTTCAGGAGAATTTTGATTCATTGAAAAAATATTTTTAAAAGATCCACGTTGACCTTTGGTCCTTGAAAAATTTATTTTTTCTAAATCCTTGAAAAATATTTTCAAAAAAAAAATTATTTTTTTTTTTTCAAAAATTAGTTTTAGTTCTCAAAACGTTATATTGAGAATCCACTAATTGCTGATCTTTAAAAAATATTTTTTTACGAATTTTTATAATTCATAAATAATAAAAAAAGAAATATTTTTAAAAAATCCACGTTGACTTTTGGTCCTTGAAAATTTTATTTTTTCTTAATCCTTGGAAAATATTTTCAAAAAAAAATATTGATTTTTTTTCGAAAATTCATTTTAGATCTCAAAACGTTATATTGAGAATCTACTAATTGCTGATCATTAAAAAATATTTTTTACGAATTTTTAAAAAAAATTCATAAAAAAATAATTCATTTTCCAGTTGACATTGAGCCATAAAACCCCTGTTTATGCTGCTACATTCTCTAATAATCGAATAATAAAATTCCGTTTTTTTTTTCCTTTCAACTCAGGTTGGCAGAACTTTTTGCTAAGCGATTTTTTTAATAAAAATTATGTTTACGCACCCATTGTTTATGAAAATTGAAACACCATCCATACCCATTCAAAAAAAAAAAAACTAAATTAAAAAAAATGAAAAAAAAAAACACGCAAAAATAATATTCCCAGAATTTTGCAGGAGGAAACAGCCAACCAGCCAGCCACAGAGAGTGAATAAGTCAGCCAGTTTATAAAGCAAAAAAAAATGGAAAGAAAAAAAAAACCAAACAAAACAAAGCAAAAAAAAAATTATCCGATGCTTTATTATAAACAAATAGCTGGGAAAAATTGCAAATATAATAGATTTATGAAAAAAAACATAGCAGGAACAACAGCAACAACTACAACAATGACCGCGATAACTGCGACGACGAAAACGTCGACGCTTAGGGTAAATATGGCTAAAAATACACACACACGGACGGACAACCAAACCAACAGCCGAAGCTGGCAGGGAGACCTACAAAGCGACAGACATATTCAGACCAAAATATACACACACTCACACAAACACACACTCACACCACAGCTGTGTCTACAACAACGCCTCATAAACATTTGCCAAAAAATATTTAACTGAATATTTCGTATCCCCCACCAAAAAAAAAAATAAAATAAAGAAAATAATAACAAAAATATGAAGAGAAAGAAAAGTAAAACAACAACAGCAGATTATAAAGATATTAAACAAAAACACGGTCACACAATAAACAAAAAAATAATAATAATAATAAATCGACGTAAATATATGTAAATCGAAATTTTGAAGTTTATATTTTTACAAAAAAAAAAAAAAAAAAAAAAAAAAAAAAAAAAAAAACGAATATTTCTGGGAAAATTAAAACAAAACAAAAAACCAAACATGGATTTGTTTAAATATTTGTGTTACAAATTTTACCCAGAAAGATATGAATAATCAATTTATATTTCAAAACCAGTAAAAAAGCTGTAAGTTCGGCCGGGCCGAACTTTGAATACCCTTCACGATTTTGGAAATTTTCAAAAAAAAAAATCCGTTAAAAATTCTGTTAAAATTTTAAAAATACCGAATGCGGCGTTGTAGGGTTTATACGAAGACGTGGACCTGCATAGGCAAGTTTGTCATAAGCCATTAAAATATTCAAATGCGAAACTTGAAATAAACGGTGAATAATGTAGCTAAAATCATCAAAATATCGTATACAGGGAGGTACCGTTATCGGAGCTGTGCGAAGACCTGCACCTGCATAGACAATTATCTGTCATAGGCTGTAGCATCCATTACGAACTTCAAATACCACATCTCAAACAATTTCGATGGGTATTGTACCTAAAATCGTCAAAATACCGAATATAGGGAGGTACTGATATATGGGGCCTATACGAAGACCTGGACCTGCATAGGCAATTTTCTGTCACAAACTGTAGTTCCCATTACGAACTCTAAATACGTAATTTGAAACAATTCTGGTGAATAATGACGCTAAATTCATCAAAATACCGAATATTGGGAGGTACCCTTATATGGGGCTACAGGAAGACGTGGACCTGCACAAACAATTTTCTGTCTTAGGGTGTAGTATCCATATCGAACTTCAAATACCAAATTTGAAAAAATTCCGTTAAGTAATGTCGCCTAAACATCAAAATACCGAATATCGGGAGGTACTGTTGTATGGGAGCTATAAGAAGACGTGGACCTGCACAGACAAATTTCTGTCATAGGCAGTAGTTCCCATTACGAACTCTAAATACGTAATTTGAAACAATTCTGGTGAATAATGACGCTAAATTCATCAAAATACCGAATATTGGGAGGTACCCTTATATGGGGCTACAGGAAGACGTGGACCTGCACAAACAATTTTCTGTCTTAGGGTGTAGTATCCATTTCGAACTTCAAATACCAAATTTAAAAGAATTCTGGTGAATAATGTCGCTAAAATCATCAAAATACCGAATATCGGGAGGTACCGTTATATGGGAGCAATACCAAAACGTGGACCTACATGGCCCATTTTCAATACCGAAAGTCCTGCAGACATAACATATATTTGAGCAAAATTTTATCAATCTACTTTAATTCGTTCGGAAGCTGGAGTGATTTCCACAGACGGAGAGACGGACGGACATCGCTAAATCTACATAGAATTTTATGCTGAAAAAATACCAAAAGTCAACGTCAACTAAAATCTTTTTGTATTTTTCGTAAAAAAATATTTTTTGAGGACATGGAAGTTAATTTTTTTTCAAGGACCAACATTCTAGGTTTATTTTGGTAAATATTTTTTGAAGGCCTAAGAAACAACGTGGATTTTTAAAAAAAAAAATATTTTTTCAAGGACCTAAATTCAAATAGTATCTACCCGACTTTTTTTAATACATCTGGTAAGGGGGTTTCCTTGATTTTTTTAGAAATTTCAAGTAAAAACTTTTTGTATTTTTCTTAAAAAAAAATTTTTTTGAGAACCTGGATTTTTAATTTTTTTCCAAGGACCAAAAGTCAACGTAGATTTTTGTATATATTTTTTTTTTCAAGCCTAAGAAGCAACGTGGATTTTTAAAACATATATTTTTCAAGAACCTAAACTCAAGTAGGATCTTCCCGTGGATTTTTAAAAAAAAAAATTTTTTTCAAGGACCAAAATTCAAGTAGTTTCTACCCGGCTTATGTTTTTTTTAATACATCTGGTAAGGGATTTTCCTTGAATTTTTTTAGAATTTTCAACTAAAATCTTTTTGTATTTTTCTTAAAAAAAATTTTTTTTTTTGAGAACATGGATTTTTAAAATTTTTTTTCCAAGGACCAAAAGTCCACGTAGATTTTTGTAAATATTTTTTTAAAGCCTAAGAAGCAACGTGGATTTTTAAAAAATATTTTTTCAAAAACCTAAACTCAAGTAGGATCTTCCAGGATTTTTTTTTTTGAATACATCTGTTTTAGGATTTTCCTGGATTTTTTTAAAAAAGATCAATTGTTCACAAGGATTTTTTACAAAAAAAAATTAAGGAGTTAAAAATATCGTGAATTTTTAAAAATCTTTTTCATTTATGTATCGTTGTTTTTAAAATTTTTTTCCAAACCAAAAAACCAAAGTCAACGTAGATTTTTGTAAATATTTTTTTAAAGCCTAAGAAGCAACGTGGATTTTTAAAAAATATTTTTTCAAAAACCTAAACTCAAGTAGGATCTTCCCGGATTTTTTTTTTTTTTTTTGATACATCTGTTTAAGGGTTTTCCTGGAATTTTTTACAAAAATTTTTTAAAAAAAATTTAAGGAGTTAAAAATACCGTGAATTTTTAAAAATCTTTTTCATTTATGTATCGTGTTTTTTTAAAAAATAGATATATTTTTTTTCAAGCACCAAAATCAAGTAGTTCGGTTTTTATAAGGATTTTCCTGGATTTTTTTTTTTCAAAGATTAACGACCAATAATGCACAAGGAGTTTTTTTTTTCATATTTTTTGAGGAATTGAAAGTAAGTTGAAAATAATTTCCAAGGTCCTGGAGGCATCGTGGAATTTTAAAAGATATTTTTTTCAAAGAACAAAACTCATGTAGGACCTTTCCCGAATTTTTTTTAATACATCTTTTAAAGGATCTTCCTGGATTTTTTTTAAATCTTTTTCAAGGACTTAGAAGCAACGTGGAATTTTAAACATATTTTTTGAGGACCAAAATTCATGTGGGATCTCATGAGATTTCTTAAAAATAATTCAAGGAGAACACGTTGATTTTTCATAATTATTTTTCAAGGGCCAACACTTACCCTAGATTTATTAGATCAATTTTCAATAGATCTAAAGTGAAAGTGTTATTTCAAAAAATATGTTTTTTAACAACCGAATATCAACTAAAATCTTTATGAATTTTTTATAAAATATTTTTTGAGGACCAACATTTTTTTTAAATGTTTTTTTTTTTTTCAAGGACCAGCGTAGATTTTTGTACGTACACGGATGTGTTTATATTTTTTTTTTTTTGAGGAGTTAAAGGTATCGTTGTTTTTAAAAATAATTTTAAAAAGGTCAAAGGTCAATGCGATTTTTAAAAAAGGGACTAAAATCGACTAGGATCTTTTTGGATTTTTTAAAGATATTTTTTTAATTCCTTTTTTTTTGTAAATATATTTTTCAAAGACAAAAGATCGGTGGTTTTTTTTAATTATTTTTAAAGGGCTTTTTTCAAAATATTTTGTGAATTACCAACAGTGAGCGTAGATTTTTTTCAAGGACTAACAAGACACATGGAATCAATTCTTTCCATTTTAGCGGTTAACCATTTTTGCGGTTAACCATTTAAAAAAGGACAAGGATTAAACTAGATCCAAGTTTTATAAATAAAAAAATTACCATATACAAGGTTAGACCAGATTTCGAGAGTTATCATGCGAACCAGACAGTCAGACAGCGAGACGGTGGGGAACCACTAAATCGACGACAAATGTCCCGAAATTGATTTCGTCAAAAAAGACTTAGGGTCTAAATCCGTTATTTCGATGGCACATGTTTTGACTCTTTGTCATCGTACACCTCAAAAACCCTAACATCAAAATCGATTTTAGTCAACTTTGGTTTAAAAAGTCAAATTCGAAACTGTCGAAAATTCGACTTTTTGGTAGAAGTGAGACTTCGAAAATTTACAGAGTGCATATTTGCTAACATTATCTGATTTAGTTACAAAAAAAAGCCTTGAAAAGCTATTCTTAAAAAAAATACGATTGTCCTGAAAAATACTTTAAAAAAATCAAGTCTGCGGAGGATCCATGAAAAATATTAAAAAAAAATCCACGTTTATGGAAAGTCCTTGGAATTTTTTTTTTTAAATATTTCCCTAAGACAAAAATGAAAAAATATTTTTTCAAAAATCGAAGTCTGTGCATAGCTCTTAAAAAATTTAAATAAAAAATCCACGTTTTGTGGGTAGTCCTCGAAAAACTGTTTTTGAAAAAATTCACATTTGTGGACAATCCTAAAAAAATATTTAAAAAAAAAATCCTGTTTTATGAATAGTTCTAAAAATATCTTTAAAAAATCCAGGGTCAAGAAAGGTTTTTGAAAAGTATTTTTTAAAAATTCTAGGTTTTTGTAAAGTCGTGGAATGAACTTTTAAACAAGTAAAAAAGCAGTAAGTTCGGCCGTGTCGAACTTTGAATACCCTCCACCATTCGGAACGAATTTGGAAAATTTCAAAAAAAAAAAATACGTTAAAAATTCTGTTAAAATTTTAAAAGTACCGAAAAATGCCGTTCTATCGGGATCTATGCGATGAAGTGGACCTGCATAGGCAACTTTTGTCATAAGCCATTACAATATTCAAATACGAAACTTGAAAAAATCATGTGAATAAATCATCAAAATACCGAATATAGGGAGGTACTGATATATGGGGCCTATACGAAGACCTGAACCTGCATAGATAATTTTCTGCCTTAGGCTATAGTATCCATTACGAACTTCAAATACCAAATTTGAAACAATTCCAGTGAATAATGTCCCTAAAATCGTCAAAATATCGAATATCGGGAGGTACCGTTATATGGGGGCTATAAGAAGACGTGGACCTGCACATACAATCTTCTGTCATAGGCTGTAGTACTCATTAAGAATTCTAAATACGAAATTTGAAACAACTCCGGTAAATAATGTCGCTAAAATCATCAAAATATCGAATATAGGGAGGTACTGATATATGGTGCATGGACAATTTCCTGTCACAGGCTGTAGTACCCATTACGAACATCAAATACCAAATTTGAAACAATTCCAGTGAATAATGTCCCTAAAATCGTCAAAATATCGAATATCGGGAGGTACCGTTATATGGGGGCTATACGAAGACGTGGACCTGCATAGACAATTTTCTGTCACAGGCTGTAGTACCCATTACGAACATCAAATACCAAATTTGAAACAATTCCAGTGAATAATGTCGCTAAAATCGTCAAAATATCGAATATCGGGGGGTACGGTTATATGGGGGCTATACGAAGACCTGAACCTGCATTGACAATTTTCTGCCTTAGACTATAGTATCCATTACGAACTTCAAATACCAAATTTGAAACAATTCCAGTGAATCATGTCGCTAAAATCATCAAAATACCGAATATCGGGAGGTCCCGTTATATGGGGGCTATACGAAGACGTGGACCCACAAAGACATTTCTCTTCCAGGTGGTAAAGTGCTTAAAAAGAACTTCTCGCATGGATTTTTAAACAATTCCATTCAAACAATTTAGCTAAAATCATCAAAATGCCGAATATCGGGGGGTACCGTTGTATGGGGGATATACGATATCGTCGACCTATATAGACAATACTCTTCCAGGGGGTAAAGTACTCAGAAAAAACTCCTTGTGTAGATTTTCAGGAAATTTCATTGAAAAATTTGGCTACAATTATCGAAATACCGAATATCGTGGGGTACCGTTATATGGGGGCTATACGATATCGTGGACCGATATAGCCCATCTTCGACTTGAACCTACCTGCAGACAAAAAACTGATCTGTGCAAAATTTTAGCTTCCTATCTTTATTCGTTTCGACTCTAGCGTGATTACAACAGACGGAAAGGTGGACGGACGGACGGGCTACCAATAGCCTGCCACAGCTTAAACCCCATACATTTCTAAAATCCTGAATCCTCCTCCTCCCTGAATCCTCCTCCTTTTCTTTTTTCTGCCTATCCAAAAATCATTGACGCAAAGCCCCCCCCATTACAACCGGCTGGCCATCCAACGGCCACATCCCCCCAATGGCAAACAACAACCATGTCAATAGCCATAAATCCTTATCTAAACTATTAAGACAACAAATAATTTTATTTACAATATTTAAACAATAATTATGAGCAGCAGATACCCGCTGGTGCAAGTGCTACCCCCTTTCATCCCTCCCCCTCCCTCCCCTTCAACCAATCATTTAAATCATTAATAATGCGATTTCATCACAATAATTATTCAAAATTTAAACATTTTGTTTTGGCAAAAATAATTATAAACATTTAATTTTAAGAGAGAAAAAAAAACACAACAACAACAAGAAAATGAAATCAAGCAAATCATTACCTTTAGCTGATGACGTAGACCACTCATTGGGCTCATTCAAAACTCAACACTTTACACGATCAACAATTCTATTTGCTTGGCGCTTTTCAAAAAAATTGAATTCTTTGGGTAAATCTATTTTTTGTTGTGTATTTTTCAAATATAGATATCAACAATTTAAACTAATTTTCAAAAGATAAGAAAGGAAAAAATATTTATTGCAAAATTCTTAACAACATTTAACAATTGAAGAGGGTCAGACACAACGAGGAGTCTGATAATTGAAATATTTTGCACTTCACTTGGAATATCTTTTTAATTTTCAAATTTCATGTGTATTTGTTTTAATATTTTTTTTTAAATTTTTATTTTTTTTTTATCCACTCCTTTTTTTATTTTTAAAAAAATATAAATTTTATTTCACATTTAAATCTATTTTATTTAAGTTTTATTATTTTCTCAAATCACTTTTATTTCATTTTTATTTTCATTTTTTTTTTTTTTTTTTTTTTTTGCAAACCGCCACGTATTGATCGGAAATCCAATTCAAAATCTAGTTACTCGTTTGCCGTTATTTATTTCTTTTTTGAGGGTTGTTTACCGGACCACGTTGATTCTGAAAATAAAATTGTTTTCAAAATTTTTCAATCGCCCAACTAAAGACTCATAAAACAAAACGCTTTTTGTCTGTTTGAATTTTCAGTTGGTTGTTGTTGTTGTTATTATTGTGTTTTTTTTCCCTATTTGTTGTTGTTGTTAGGTCAGGGCGAAAAGCGAATTCAGCTGCTCGGCGACAGACAGACAAACAAACAAATAATAATAAAAGTAAACAAAGTAAGAAAAGAGACGAGATCTCTTAAAATTTATACTCAACAAATAATTTAAAAACAAAGTTCGAAGAGAGAGAGAGAGAGAGAGAGATAATGAGAAAGAGAATCAGACAAGATCAACAGGCAAGGTTGCCAACAAAAATGACAGAATCTAAATATTTTAAAAATATATTCTAAAAATTCAAAAACTATGTTCTAATATTATGCTTTGCAAAAGTTGTTATAAAAAAAGTTAAAACAAAAGTCCGAAAAAATTCCACGCATTTCTCGAATAATTTTACACATTTCTTGAAATTCCACAAAAAATAGGTTTGTTTATCCATATCCTTAATTGTCAATTTCAAATGCCTAAAAAATCAGTAATTAGAAATTTCGAAAAATTTTTGATATATTTCCGAAGTCCTTAGAAAACGTTTATTTTTCGGCTGGAAAGTTTGCGAATAAAAATAGACCAAAAATGTGTTGTTAAAAAAATACTAAACATTTTTATATTACAAAATCTGCGACCATTAAAAATTTTAAAAAATTACAATATTTGAAATTTTCGAAAAACGTTCAAAATTCTTGGAATTGCCAACAAAAGATTTTTTTAATTAAAAAATTTTAGAAGAATTTCCTTAGTTTTTTTTAATCCGCGATATATATTCAAAAAAATATCACTGTACAAATCTAAGATTTTTAGGATTTTTTTCCGGAAAAAATCTTGAATAATATCAGACAAACGATATCTTGACAAGAATTTCATAAACATTTTTCCTAAAAAATCTACTATTTTTAATATAAGAATAAAAATTCTAAAAATGCGTCGGATCTTAACCCTTGAAAAAATATTTAATAAATTCACCATTTTAATCAGGAGTTTCATGGCAAATTTTTATAACCTTTTATAACAATCTAAAAATTTTGCAAAGAGAATCTAAGTATACCTATTTTTTGGCCAAAAGTGATTGGAACTAAAAAATCCTGATATTTTTACCAAAAGTGATTTAATAAAATACACGATTTTCAGCTAAGACTATAAGAAACTCTTATTTTTTAAGTTAGTCCTAGACATGAAGGGTCTAGGACAAATAATTTTAGGCGTTACAAGCTTTTTACCCCAATCAAACTTATAATAAACATAGGTATAAAATATTTTTAAAAATCCACTATATTTTTTAAATGCATTAGCAAAAAAATTTTCAAAACAAATCAAAGATCTGACAAACTTAAAAAATATTTTTAAATAATATTTTAAAAATTCGATGGCCTCAAAGACATTTTTTAATGTTTATAAATATTTCAAGACCTAGAATGACTTACTTCAAATTTAAAAAATTATGCAATATTCAAATAATATTTTTAAAAATTACATTTCAAAAAAAACCTTAAAAATACATTAAAAAAAAAACAAAAAATAACGACAAAAAATTAGTGTGGAGTTGAGAAACTGTTTTTAATAAAAACACAAGGCTCCAAAAATATTTTTAAAAATTGAAAAAAATTAATAGTCTGCGATATTGGATGGGTTCATAAAATATAATTAAAACTATTTTTTTTTTTAAATCGCTCAATTTTGGAATGGCAATGACTTGGCTGGATTCAAGACTTTGATATTTTTAAAAATTTATGATTATTTTTTTAAATTTCAATTTAGGATAACTTAAACCAGTTTAAAATAATATTCGTAAAATAAAATTAAAAAATCCATATACATTCAAAAAATCTACAAAAAAAATCATTACTTGGAATGAATGAAGAAATATTCCAAATAAAACAAGCAAAAAAGCATCATCACCCACCATTTAAAATAAATTTGAAAATTTTCAAAAAAAAAGAAGTGAAAAATAAATTCCATTAAAATCTTAAAAATACCGAATGTTGGGAGTTACCATTATATTGGGATCTATACCAAGACGTGGACCTGCATAAGCAATTTTTGTCATAGGCCATTACAATATTCATACACCAAACTTGAAACAATTTCGGTGAATAATGTCGCTGAAATGATCAAAACACAAAATATAGAGAGGTAACGTTATATGGTGGATTTACAAAGACTTGGTCCTGCGTACGCGATTTTTTATTATAGGTTGTAGTAAACATTACGAACTTTGAATACAAAATTTGAAACAATTCTGGCGAAACATCATCAAAATACCGAATATTGGAAGGGGCTATATGAAGACGTGGGCATCCATTTACGAACTTATCTTCCCTACTGGCAAAATGCATATGTGTGCATAATTTTAGTCCGCTTCCGTTTAGTGCCGCTGATCCAGAATATATATACTTTGTAGGTTCTATCATGAATATTTCGAGGAGTTACAAACGGAATGACAAAGCTAATATACCCTGCATAGAATGGTGGAGGGTATAAAAATTGCTCAAATTGGGTGGACTTAAAAAATAATTCAATGACTTAGATGGACTCAAAAAAATATTTTTAGATATTGTAATATTTCAAAGAAAATTAAAAAATGACACGACATGGAAAAATTTAAAATATATTTTATTTAAATTTCAATTAAGATGCCTTCTTATATTTTTAGAAAATCCATTTAAATTAAAAAAATATTTTTTAATTTAAATTTAGGATGCCCTAAAAAGATTAAAACAATAATAATAACAAATCACGTCTTGAAATGACATAAAGAAATGTTCAAGTCGGATATAAATTTACAGTCTTCAAAATTTCAAACAGATCGAATTCTTTTTTCGATTTTTATGAAAAATTTAATTCCTAAAAAAATATGGGTTTGTGGCGGCTATTTTAAGGGGCCGCATTGAGTGTTAAAGTAAATGGCAACACTGCATTGATGCGATAAACTACCGGCATGACGGAAATCATTGGTGCACAAATCATTACGTTTTTTGTGCTTCGCTTAAGAGATCGATAAATTCACATATTTTCTCTCATTATCATTACTCTGAAAAAATGTGTATTTTTTATTCTCTTGTTCTCTTCGGAAAAACTCTTATTGAAATTCAAAAAACAATTGTCTCTTTGTTTTTGATTTGTTAATACAGTAAATGTTCTCTTATAGGAAACATATTTTGTTTTTCCAACTCTTTGTCTCTTAGCTCTCTTCTCTTCGACTCTTTTCGAGGAGATCTAAGAGTGTTTTTATGGTGATTATATTTGAATTATTTGCTTTCTATGTTTGTCATTTATTTGCGGCTGGCCTGCATTTCATTTTGTTGACTTGCTCCCACCAGTCCGTCTGTGTTCAAGAAGAAAATATCTGCTATGGCAGATATATCTTTTCCTCGAAATCGTTCGTTATGACTGTTTGCAGTTGTTATTATTTTTTTCGTATTTGCTTTTTGCGCCGTTTGATGTCGTTTGTTGTCTCTGTGCTTTTTTTTTGATACTTCTTTTGTACTCCTTGGATATTTGCGCCGCAATAGCAAAGCTATTATAAATCTTGATGCCAAGATTTATGCCTTGGAAATATGGTTGCGTTGAGAGAACGAAGTCATCCAATCCGGCAGAGAGGCAGCCAGGCAGTCATTCAAACAGCCGGGTAAATTCATCAACCATATGAACTCGAAAGTGAGATAAATTGTTTCCATTTGGTTAGTCATTTGTTTGGGTTATTATTTTTGTTGTTGTTGCGGGTATCCACCACCACACACCAATAAAATTGCAATTTAATTTTTAATTTACAAATTTTCGGTCAATAAAAAATCGCCCGAACAAGTTCAAATGTTAATTGAAAAAAAAAAAAGGAAAAGAAATGATAAAATCAAGGCAAATATTGTTATTCTGTTTATTTTTGGAAGATTATTAAAAAATTAAATGTTTGGCTATGCATGCACACTCTATTTTATGTGGGTAGGGCGCGTATGCGTAATGACGGCACGTATACGTGTGGGGGGATATGATTGTGAGTTATTTAAATTTTTTTAAATATTAAAAATCAAAATGAAAAATTGGAAAAAAAAATTTTATGGCTTCAAAACAACTTTTTCAAAAAAAAAAAATAATAATAAAAAAATATTTAAAAATTTAAAAAAAAAAAATAATAATAAAAAAATATTTAAAAATTTAAAAAAAAAACAATTTGAGATTTTTAATTATTTGAAATGCCTTAAAAATATACCAAAAAAATTCCATTAAAAAATTAATAACCAGTAAAGGATGTCTTAGAGTCGGGCGGGTCGACTTTATGATACCCTACACCATTTTGAATATTTAGTAGAGCTCCGTATAACAATTAAAAATTGTTATGGGAGAATTTAATCATACACGCTATGATTATAATTATAATTTAAAGTTGAAAGGACTAAATATGCCGAAGCATTTGTATATTTTAAATTCGGACTTGTATTGCCCATTTGGTGCACAACTAATTTGAAATCAGATAAAGATATATATATGGGAGCTATATCCAAATCTGAACCGATCTCGATAAAATTTGGCAAAAATATTTCTGAACTGTATTTGATATATTTCCCTGAATATCGTTGATACGGAGTGCATATGACGATATTGGGTAACAAATATAACAAATCGAATGAACAATATATATGGGAGCTATAGAAAGAATTGTATCAACCTTCTATAACTCGTTCGGAAGCCAGAGTGATTTTCACAGACGGACAGACAGACGTACGGACATCGCTGTGGGGTCTAAAATTTATATTTCGAGGTGTTACAAACGGCAGGACAAACTTAATATACCCCCCATACTATGGTGGAGGTTATAAAAAAATCAAAGTATCTACAAAATCTTAAAAATACACGACTCCAGAAAAATGAAATGAAATTAATTTCTTGGAATATCGCCAGAAAAAAATTCTAAAAAATCCATTGGTAAAAAAATGAAATATTTTTTTCTTAAATCCAACACGTGGCAGGTTATCAGGGATATGGACCCCTGCCATATGGCTACAGAGGGTATATATCATTTGATACGGCCAAAATGTGTCTCATCGAAATAACGTTTAAGATCCTAGGTCACTTTGGACCAAATCCGTTTCAGGATATTTGGAGCCGACGTCCGTCCGTCTGTCTGGCTCGATAACTCTCAAATGGAGTATCCGATTTGATCCAAACTTAGTACATCCTAATATTATTGTCAAACTTAGAACGATTTCGGATGTGGGCAATGTTTGTCCACTCCTTCTGGTATCTACCCCACAAAGGGTAAAATTTTTGAATAATCATGAAGCTCATAAAACACGAAATTAACATCCACGACTTGGTACATCTCAATATTTCCATCAACACAAGATCTGTTATATGGTAGAGCTAAAAATGATAGAGATTGGACCATTTCTTCTAATATACCCCCCACATAAGGTTCAAGATTTTGAAAAACAAAACGCTCACAGAAAGCGAAATAAGCATCCCATTCTCTTCAAATTTCACAACTAGATTCCAGCTTTATCCGTTCACCCTAAATCAAACTGTTCCAAATCTGGTGCCATTTAGCATAGTTCGCACACTTTGTACTAAAATACTTTCCAACCTTAATTCTTATACCAAATTTCAAGCTTTTAACCATTCGCACAGTACAAAATGGTACTATTTTAGAAGTTAGTGCCATTTTTTAACTTTTCGTAACTTTAAAGTTCGAATTTCCAAAAACCCTTTGGTACATCTCTTCTACTCTTGATCAGTATTTTCATTCCAAATATCATAAATCTTTTCATTCCATTCGTCCAATACAAAGCATTTAATTTTTCGTATCCTTTCGAACGAGATTCCAAAAATCCAAATTTATCACAACCGTACGCACCAAGACTGGCCCTCGGGTACAAATTTAAAAATTCTTGCTTCAGCCGTATAGTCTTTGACCTTGACAATATTTTTGCATTGTAAATATTTTGACTCTGCTATGTGCCATCTTTATTTAAAGGATTTAAATTTCTTTTTCAAAATTAAACAAAAAAAATTAACAAATTCTTTAATATTTTGTAAATACCAAGGCTATTGAACCCTGAAGGACACAACCGAATATGAAGTCCCTCTCGGCTTTATATATTTTTTCACACAAATACACCTTCATATCATATTTCTCACAAAATTGCCGACCAAAAAAATTCTTTGCATTCATTTGCCTCATTGCATTTCTCATCATTTATTTGTGGCATTTTGGGTTAATAAGCCACGCCGCCGTCGACTATCAGTGGAGCATATCTTTAGAGCAGCAGCACCCAGTTAGCTGTGATATCTTTATGTTTTTGTGTTTTTATTTTTATGGCAACTGGCAAAATTTTTATGATGCCGATTTGCATTTGCATTTATGGCCTGTGGCGGGCCGTTGATGTTGGGCACCTCCTGCAACAATGTTTTATGAGGTGAGATGCTGATGAAAATTTTAAATTATCTGTCTCGCCTAGAGAGGGTAATTTGAGTTTTTATTATTAGAATTGTTTATGAACTAAAATAATTAGTAAAATTAAACGAAAATATTCGGGGTTGCATTGTAGTGTTCCAGGGCGTATGAGTAATGATAATTGTTAATTGCAAAATATTACTCATTCGTCGTTGGTACGGAAGGCATAAAAATATGTGACGACGATTTAACTAAACGTGGAAAATTTCAAAATTTTAAATCCAGACAAGTCTTAATTTTCTAATTCAAAAAAAAAATCTAAAGTTGCAAAGACATGCTTTTATAACCTACATGTGTTTGAGGGTATTACAAGTTTGATTGGGCCAAAAAGTTTGTAACACCTGGAAATATTTGTCGCAGATCTACGATGTTAAATATCGATCTTCCTAATTTGCCGAGCTTAGCCGATATAGAAATGTGTGTCCGTCCTTCGATCCAAAATTTAGCATGGGGTTGGGATTAGCATGGATTCGGGATTGAAATGGACTAAAAATCGAAAATTTTACTGATTTTGCAATCGCTCTATATGTCAAAATTCTAGACCGTATTCGACGAAATTTTGCTGAGGTAAGAGTTTATGACAGGGCAGAAGCCTATAAAACATGATGGTCTGCGAATAATATTTAGAGGGAGAAATTGACCTAATTTTGTGAAAAACAAGTAAAATAGTATCAGTCAGTTTTGCTGGCAGATGTATAGCTCCAGCCTTGAGTTATGATTATTTAAACTGTTGACCCCCTTATGGGGAAGATAGGTACCAAACGGGGTTCGCATATATTTCATCTTCACAACAGATCCTGCGTTAAATACTTGGTTGTGTGCAATTTGAAGAGAGTTCGATGTTTATTTCACTTTCGTTGAGCGTTTTGTTTTCCATAAATCTAGAACCCTATGTGAGAGAGGAAGCAGAAGGAATAGTCCGATCCCTCCCATCTTTATAACAGATCTTGTGCTGATAGAATTATTGAGATATACCAAATCTTAATGAGATATACCAAATCTTAATGGAATAGGATGAGCGTCATGGATATTCAACATTTCGACCCTTTGTGGGGGGAGGTACCAGAAAGAGTGGACCGATATATTCCACCTTCACATCAGACCTTGGGTTATTAAAAATATTGTGATGTGTGAAATATGAAGAGAGCCGGATGTTTATTTCCGACTTTATGATCGTTTTGGTTATTCAAAATGTTGACCCTTTGTGGGGGATGTACCTGAAGGAATGGTCCGATCTCTACCATCTTTATAACAGATCTTGTGTTGATAGAAATATTGAGCTGTGCCAAGTTTGAATGGAATCGGATGTTATTTTCAGTTTTATAAGCTTCATGGATATTCTAAATTTTGACCCGCTGTGGGGGAGGGACCAGAAGGAGTGGACTGATATATCCAATTTCCACGCCAAATCTTATAATGATGTGTGTAATTTGAAGAGAAGCAGATGATTATTTCGGATTTTATAATCGTTCTGGTTATTCAAAACTTCAACCCTTTATGGGGAAGGTACTTGATGGAGGTGGGCCGATATTTTCCATTTTCGCACCTGACCTAGCACTGATGCAAATATTAGGATTTGCAAAGTTGGAGCAAAGGCGGAGGATCCTTTCTCTTTTTGTGCAGCAAAATATTTTCTTTGAAAATGTTGACCCTTTTGTGGAGTAGGTGCCAGAAGGAGTGGACCGATATTGCCCATCTCCCCACTAAGTTTGACCTAAGTTTGACAATAATATTACAATATGCAAAGTTTGGACCAAATCGGATTCTCCCTTCGAGAGCTCATACAATCCGAAATAAGCACCGATTCATTCTAAAGTTCAGACATTCAGATACTTTTACTTACACAAGATATGCTGTGAACGTGGTATATGTGTCGGGCAACTCCTACTAGTACCTCCTCCATAAAAAACCATCCAACCAAAACGCCCATAAAACGCTAATCAAGCATCCAACTCTCTTTGTATTTCATACAGCCCAACACAAAATCTCCTTTAAAGAAGAGATATATCGGTCAATTTTTTGTAGAACTTTCCCCACAACGGGTTAAAATTTGGAATAATTATAACTCTCATAAAATGGAAAATTAGCATTCGATTCCTTTCGATCTGGGCCATCCCAATATATCTATTAACACAAGATCTGGTGTGAAAATGATGGATATCGGCCCACCCCTTCTGGTAGCTCCCTCTTAAAGGTGTTACATTTTTGGATAACCTCCTCCACAAAATAAATTTCAATATTTATATCTCGCATACATTACGGAACAAATCAGCAATTCTCAAATTTGAATTCAAAATTGATGTATCTAAATATTTCGCTCAACCGGAGGTCTGATGTAAATATGGAATTTATCGGTCCACTCCTTCTGTTATCTCCCCCACAAAAGATTAAAATTTTTATTAACAATTATTGGCATAAAATTGGAAAAAAATGTTGGACTCCTTCGGAATCTCCTCCATAAAAGATCAAAATTTGGAATATTCAAAACGCAAGTAAAATAAACAAATATCGGATGAGGGTATACATCTTTCGGTAAAACCGACTGATATATTTTAGCTTTGTTTTTTTTTTTTCAGATTTTTTAATTTTGATTTTTATACCCTCCGTCATAATATGGAGGGTATATTAAGTTTGTTTACATTTTAGACCCCACAAGCTATTCTTGATCAATTTAGCGATGTCCGTCCGTCTATCCGCCCGTCCTGTCACTATAGCTTCCGAACAAAATGAATTAGGTTGATAAAATTTTACTGAAATGTACATTATGTCTAGGACTTTTAGTATTAAAAATGGGTAGGTCCACGTCTTCGCATTGCCCCCAAATAACGGTATCTCCCGATATTCGGTATTTTGATGATTTTAGCGACATTAGTCACCGGAATTATTTCAAATTTGGTATTTGAAGTTCGTAATGGATACTACAGCCTATGACAGGAGATTGTCTGTGCAGGTCCACGTCTTCTTATAGGTCCATATAACGGTACCTCCCGATATTCGGTATTTCGATGAGCCTCTGACAGAAAATTGTCTGTGCAGGTCCACGTTTTGGTATATCCCCATATAATAGTATATCCCTATATTCGGTATTTTGATGATGTATAACGGCTACATTCGGTATTTTTAAGATTTTAACAGAATTTTTAACGGATTTTTTTTTTTTTTTTTTTTTTTTTTGAAAATGGCCATATTCTTTCCAAGAGGTGGTATTCAAAGTTCGGCCCAGACGAACTTATAGGTTGTTTTACTTGTTTTGTAACATTATTTTCTTACTCTTGGATTTTCAACATTTATTTATTTTTTTTTTAATTTTAAATTTGTTTAAATTTATTTTTTATTCGTGTGCTTTCTAATATTTTTCAATTTTGATTTTATTTTTTATTTATTTTTATTTATTTATTTTTTTTTTTTTTTTTTTGTAATTTATTTCATACTTTTGGATTTTCTAAACATTTTTTTTATTTTTTTTTTTGTTCGTAGATTTCCATATTTAATTCTTTTTCAATTTTGACGTTTTCTGTATTTTTTTCTTATTCCTTAATTTTGCAAAAAAAAATTTTTCAATGTTTTTTTATAAATATTTTTTCCAATTTATATTTTAAATGTTTTGTAAAAATTTTAAAAACATATTCCAATTTGGATCTTTCAACAATATTTGTTTACTGCCTTCCGTCTCAAATTAGAATAAATATGCACCAATATGTACCTTTTGTCCGTTTGGTTAATTAATTACTCATTTCCATTTATTTATTAATTAATTATCACAAATGACAAAGAAATTATTTTCAACAATTTAAACAAAACACGAAAACCGAAACAACAAATGACCAATAATTCCAAATACATTGAGGCAATAAAATGTCTGACTTCTCAAACAAATGAGTTGGCAAATAATCACTCAGAGAGAGAGAGAGAGAGCGGGAGAATTGTTTGATGAGGGGGAGAAAATAACATTTCATTTGAATCAGTCAACATTGTGAGTAAAAGAGAGAGAAAGGGAGAGAGGCGTGGGCAACGGTGATCTTCCACCCGCTATTTATTTACATTTTTTTTTATTTTCTTTGCAAATATTTACTTTACTCTGAGGTCTATGTAAATATCGTTTGGCCGGTGAATGTGGGTCTCACTTTATGGCCACACCGATGATGATGATGATGACGAAGATCTGCAACTCAGATGGAATTAAACAAAAGACATTTAAATTTCGTAGGAAAAAATTAATAGATGACACAGGAATTAAATTAACAACTGACAGAGGTGATTTTTCGCCAACGTCTTGACATTCCGTTTGTGGGAGGTGATGGATTATTCGGAATAGACTGGAAAATGAATAAACCACTATTTGTTGTGGGCTGAGAAATCTTTTGTAGCGAAAAAAATGTTCTCAGAAATTTAAAAACATAGCAATTTAGTTAAGAAAAACAACAGTCCAAGAATGGTTAATATTCTGGTGAAAATTGTTTAAGCTGTCCTATTTTTTTTTTTTTTTTTTTTGTTGGAAAAAGATCTGCTTTAAAAAAAACCTTAGACAAGTTAAAAAGTATCAGCCGGGTTTTGCCGACGGATCTATTCCCTTGGCTACTGTCCGTTTATTTAAACATATTTTGACATCCGTATTTATTATTCATCATTTCGAGCCTTTATGGGGGAGGTTCCAGAAGATATGGTCCGATCGCTACCATCTCTATAACAGATCTTGTGTTGATGGAAATATTGAGATGTGCCAAGTCTGAATGGAATCGGATGTTAATTTCGCGTTTTAAGAGCTTCATGGATATTCTAATTTTTAATCCTCTTTCAGGGGAGGTACCAGAAGCAGTGCTCCGATATATCACATCTTCTCAGGAGATCTTGTGTCAATAGAAATATTGGGATGTGCGAATTTTTAGGAGAGTCGGATACTTATTTCGGATTTTATGATTTTGGTTATTCAAAATTTTTGCCCCTTTGTGGAGGAGGTATCAGAAGGTGAAGTCCGATCACTACCATTTTTATAACAGATCTTGTGCTGATAGAAATATTGAGATGTGGCAAGTCTGATTGAAATCGGATGTTAATTTCGCGTTTTAAGAGCTTCCTAGATTTTCAAAATTTTGATCCCTTTGTGGGGGAGGTGCCAGAAGGTGTAGATCGATATATCTCATCTTCCCACCAGATCTTGTGTTAATAGAAATATTTGGATTTGTGAAATTTTAGGAGAGTCGGATACTTATTTCGGATTTTATGATTGTTTTTGTTATTCAAAATGTTGACCGGTGTGAGGGAGGTACCAGAAGGTATGGTCCGATCTCCACCATATTTATAACAGATGTTGTACTGATAGAAATATTGAGATGTGGCAAGTCTGAATGAAATCGAATGTTAATTTCGCAATTTATGAGCTTCATGGTTATTCAAAATTTTTACCCCTTTGTGGGAGAGGTACCGGAAGCAGTGCTCCGATATATCACATTTGCTCAGGAGATCTTGTGTGAGTAGAAATAATGAGATGTGTGAAATTTGAAGAGAACCAGAGGCTTATTTCAGATTTTATGCTCGTTTTGGTTATTCAAAATTTTGACCCGTTGTTGAGGAGGTACCAGAAGGTATGGTCCGATCTCCACCATATTTATAACAGATGTTGTACTGATAGAAATATTGAGATGTGCCAAGTCTAAATGAAATCGAATGTTAATTTCGTGTTTTAAGAGCTTCATGGTTATTCAAAAGTTTTACCCCTTTGTGGGGGAGGTACCAGAAGGGGTTGGCCGATATATTCCATTTTCACAGCAGATCTTGTGTTGATAGAAATATTGGGTTGTGTCGAGTTTGAAAGGAATCGAATGCCCATTTCTCGTTATATGAGCTTCATTTTTATTTGAAATTTTGACCCCTTCGTGGGGGAGGTACCAAAAGGGGTTGACCGATACATCCAATTTTCTCACCAGATCTTGTGCTAAAAGAAATATTAAGATGTGCTGAATTTGAAAGGAATTGAAAGCTCATTTCGCATTTTATAAGCGTTTTGGTTATTCAAAATGTTGACCCCTTTGAGGGAGAGGTACCAAAAGTAGTGGACCTATATCTACCATATTTACACCAGCTTTTGGTTAAATAAAAATATTGGGATGTGAGAAATTTCAAGACAATTGAACTGTTAATTCCACTTTTATAAAATTTATACTTTTTCAAAATCTTAACCCTTTGTGGGGGAGGTACTTGATGGAGTGGGCCGATATTGTCCAGGTAGGAGTGGTCTAGGAGGATTGATCTGATCTGTTTCATTTTCATGCAAAGATTGATTTGGTAGAATTATTGGAATATGAAAAAAATAGAATTTTGGAATCGGACTCGTGGTGGCTATTTAAAATTTTGACCCTTAAAGAGGGAGAGGTCCTTGATGGAGTGGCCCGATATTGTCCATTTTCACACCAGACCCAGCACTGATGCAAATATAAGGATTTGGAAAGTTTGCACAACATCTGGTAATATTTTCTTGTTCTGTGAGGCAAATTATCTTTGGTGGAAATGTTAACGTTTTTTTGGGGGAGGTTCCTGAAGGAGTGGACCAATATTGCCCATCTCCGAACTCGATGTAAGTTTGATAATAATATTCTGATAATAATATTCCCTTCAAGAGTTTTCCCGAGCACCATCCAGCCAGATATATAGACGGACACCCCTAGATTGACTCCAAATGTCCTGAAACAGAGTTGGTCCAAAGTGAAGGTCTAAAACCGTTAATTCAAAGAGACATATTTTCGCCTTATCAAAGATATATACCCTCTTTGGCCATACGGCTAAAAAAAAATAGTGAATTTTTTAAAGAATTTTTTCAAGGACCCAGACTAACCCATTCACCCGGTCCAATCAACCTGCATTGTTTAGAAAAAAATTTTGTCTCAAAGACCCACAGGATTTCTGGTGATTTATTTTGTTGGCAATTAAACAGCCAAATTTAAGCTACTAATTCCTCTGAGTATCTGCATTATTTGCCAACAAAAAATCTGTTCACACATAAAAAATTCCCTCCATAAAAAAGTTATAACCGAATGATATCTGGGCGAAAATATCGCCATAATTTAGGCGTAATAATTTTTGGCAACCAAGAAAGTGTGATAAAAAAAATAATTTACAAAGAGAACATCAAAAAAAATTCAAATATTTATGCAGTATAGCCATACCATTACCCCTCCCCCCAGCACCTCTCAGCAGTTCACGTTTGGGGAAAAACAAAGGAAAAATTATGAAAATTTTCAAATGAAAAATTTGTTGTTCTTTTATTTATATCAGGCGACCAAAAATAAACACCAATCCTACACCGACGACCAACAGCAACGGCAGCAGCAGGCAGTTCGTTTACCGACACATTTAAGGAAGACCACGAAGTGAGAGAGACCGTCGAACTGACAGCCAAGTGCCAATCATACGACATAATTGATCAAAATGCTGGGAAATTTTGTTTGAAAATTATTTCTGAAAGCGGATAATTGACAAAATAGCGGCAAAGTACCTACCTACCTTTGCCAACAAAGAATTAAGCGATTCATTTGTTTTGTTTTCTGGCCAAAAGAGGAAAATTGCATCAAAACAATTTCAAAAGTCACTTTAAATTATTGAAATAATTATGTTCGAGAGATATTGGGATTGAGGATGGCAGACGAAAACGACAATGTGCTACAAAAAAATTATTTTCAAAAAATTAAATGTTTTGGTCGAAAAAATCCACGGTTTTTTGTCGAAAAGTAATTCTTTTAAAACCCACATTTTTATACCCTCAGCCATTTGATAAGGCCAAATAATAATGCCTCATTGAAATAATGGTCCCTAGGTCTCTTTGGACCAAATCCGTTTCAGGAATTTGGAGTCGATCTTGCGATGTCCCGCCCGCCTGTCTGTCTGGCTGGTGTGCACGATAACTCTCGAAGGGTGTATCCCATTTACTCCAAACTTGGTACATCGGAATATTATGGTCAAACATAGATCGAGTTCGGAGATGGGCAATATCGGTCCACTCCTTCTTGTACCCCCCTCCCCACAAAAAAATGTCAACATTTTCAAAAAATATATTTTTTCTGCACAGGAAGAGAAAGGATAATCCGATTTTGCTCAAACTTTGCAAATCCTAATATTTGTATCAGTGCTAGGTCAGGTGCGAAAATGGACAATATCGGTACACTCCATCAAGTACCTTCCCCACAAAGGGTCAAAATTTTGAATAATTTTAACTCTCATAAAATTACGCACATCACAATATTTTTTTTAACCCAAGGTCTGGTGTGAAGTTGGAATATATCGGTCTACTCTTTCTTGTACCTCTCCTACAAAGGGTCAACATTTTGAATATTCATGAAGCTCATAAAACATCAAATTAACATCCAATTCCATTCACACTTGGCACATCTCATTTTTTCCATCAATACAAGATCTGTCATAAAGATGGTAGAGATCGAAGCATTTCTTCTGGTACCTCATCCAAATAGAGTTCAATATTTTTGAAAAACAAAACGCTCAAAGAAAGAAAGATGGTATACAGGGTGAGATGAAAAAACTTCAACCAACTTCAGACTGCTACTCGTCCGACATCTGTTAAAATTATTCCAGTGACAGCTCATTATATTGTTTACAAGCGTACAAAAGCATTTTGGTGAGAATTTTCCAGAAAAAAAAGTTATTCGTGATTCGGAAGTCAAGCGTGATAGGATGATTTCTTTATATTTGGCTGGAAAACCACCAATCAAGTGGCTATCGTTAGAGTACTCCAGCATTTAAGTGTGAATAAATCTTTTGTGTCTCGGGCCATAACTCGTTACTGTGATACTGGTAGCGTAGCCCGACTTCAAGGAAGTGAACAGAAGTGGATCAGCAGAAATGGTTCGAAAAGTAAAAAAGCGACTTGATCGAAACCCGCGTCGCAGTGGCTCGTGAGCTGAACATATCGAAATATTCCATTCGGCAAATATTCAAAAATGAGCTCGGGGTAAAGCCATTGAAATTCCAAAAAGTGCAAGAACTTACACCGAAACTGAAAGAAAATAGACTGAAAAGAGCTAAAGAGTTGCTTCGCTTGGCCGAATGTGGTGAACTGCCAAATGTGGTTTTCTCCGTCTCCGATGAGAAAACATTCGTTGTCCAGCAAATTGTAAACAAACAAAATGACGGTGTTCACTTACCAAAGAGGTCAGCTGAAAATGTGCACCTTCAGTTGGGCACCAGAACTTAAGCGCCGGCGGTCATGGTGATGATGTGCGTCGCCATAACGGACGATGGTCGCTCTCCACTCGTATTAATTGACCGTGGCATCAGAATAAATGCCAAATATTATCGCGAAACTATTCTGAAGGGTGTATTTGGCACGCAAACATTTTGGCCGCAAACCTTGGTCATTCCAACAGGACTCAGCAACATCGGACTCAGCACACGCCACCCAAGAATGGTTACGAAATGAGGTTCCTCGCTTCATTTCCAGCGCACAATGGCCACCAAAATCTCCGGATACTCTTCTGTTGGCCTATTGTGTCTGGAATATTTTAGAAAGCAAGTGTCGATCACCTCAAGCAAGCACTTCAACGGGTATGGGCCAAAATACCGCAGAGCAACATTCGGGCAGCGTGTAACGGTTTCATTGGACGTTTGAAGGCCATAATTCGTGTCAATGTTGACCAATTCGGACAAATCTAAACCTATGCTATTTCCGACATTTTTTGCTTTCATTCAATAAAATTATTTTTTTATCTCGGCCTCTATTTTTAAAGTCCACGTTTTTTTTTTTTGTCGAAAAGTAATTCTTTAAAAATTCACTTTTTTTGGTCGAAAAGTAATTCTTAAAAAATCATTTTTTTTTTTTTTTGGTCGAAAATAATTTTTTTAAAAATCCCCTTTTATTTTTTGGTCGAAAAGTAATTCTTTAAAAATTTTCCTTTTTTTGTTTTTTTGTTTTTCTTTTTTTGTTCGGAAAGAAATTCTGTAGGTATCCGCATTTTTTGGCCGAAAAAAATCCAAGTTTTTTTTGGTGAAAAAGGATTTTTTTTAAATCCACGTTTTTCGGTCGAAAAGTCATTCTTAAAAATCCAATTTTTTGGTCGAAAAGTAATTGTTAATTGCCGAAAAGTAATTCCTAAAAAAACTGGATTTTTGGCCGAAAAGTAATTTTTAAAAAACCCAGGTTTTTTGGCCGAAAAGTAATTCTTAAAAAAATCAGGTTTTTTGGCCGAAAAGTAATTCTTTAAAAATCCACGTTTATTTGGTCGAAAAGTAATTCTTTCAAAATTCACGTTTATTTGGTCGAAAAGTAATTCTTTCAAAATCCACGTTATTTGGTAATTCTTTCAAAATCCACGTTTATTTGGTAATTCTTTCAAAATCCCGTTTATTTGGTCGAAAAGTAATTCTTTCAAAATCCACGTTTATTTGGTAATTCTTTCAAAATCCACGTTTATTTGGTAATTCTTTCAAAATCCACGTTTATTTGGTCGAAAAGTAATTCTTTCAAAATCCACGTTTATTTGGTAATTCTTTAAAAATCCACGTTTATTTGGTCGAAAAGTAATTCTTTAAAAATCCACGTTTATTCGGTCGAAAGTAATTCTTTAAAAATCCACGTTTATTTGGTCGAAAAGTAATTCTTTCAAAATCCACGTTTATTTGGTAATTCTTTAAAAATCCACGTTTATTTGGTCGAAAAGTAATTCTTTAAAAATCCACGTTTATTCGGTCGAAAGTAATTCTTTAAAAATCCACGTTTATTTGGTCGAAAAGTAATTCTTTCAAAATCCACGTTTATTTGGTAATTCTTTAAAAATCCACGTTTATTTGGTCGAAAAGTAATTCTTTAAAAATCCACGTTTATTCGGTCGAAAGTAATTCTTTAAAAATCCACGTTTATTTGGTCGAAAGTAATTCTTTCAAAATCCACGTTTATTTGGTAATTCTTTAAAAATCCACGTTTATTTGGTCGAAAAGTAATTCTTTCAAAATCCACGTTTATTTGGTAATTCTTTAAAAATCCACGTTTATTTGGTCGAAAAGTAATTCTTTCAAAAACCAAGTTTATTTGGTCGAAAAGTAATTCTTTCAAAATCCACGTTTATTTGGTAATTCTTTAAAAATCCACGTTTATTTGGTAATTCTTTAAAAATCCACGTTTATTTGGTCGAAAAGTAATTCTTTAAAAATCCACGTTTATTCGGTCGAAAGTAATTCTTTAAAAATCCACGTTTATTTGGTCGAAAAGTAATTCTTTAAAGTTTTTGCTTTCATTCAATAAAATTAATTGTTTATCTCACCCTGTATTTTTAAAATCCACGTTTTTTTTTTTGGTCGAAAAGTAATTCTATAATAGTTCACTTTTTTTTGGTCGAAAAGTAATTCTTTAAAAATTCACTTTTTTTGGTCAAAAAGAAATTTTTTTAAAAATCCACTTTTATTTTTTGGTCGAAAAGTAATTCTTTAAAAATTTTCCTTTTTTTTGATCGGAAAGTAATTTTGTAGATATCCGCATTTTTTGGTCGAAAAAAATCTAAGTTCTAAGTTTTTTTTTTTTGCAACGTTTTTCGGTCGAAAAGTCATTCTTAAAAAAATCCAATTTTTTGGTCGAAAAGTAATTGTTTTAAAATCCACGTTTTTTGGTCTAGCGAAACCACAACAAAGGGAACGGGTTTGGAATAATTAGCAGGATTTTTGGCCGAAAAGTAATTTTTCAAAAACCCAGGGTTTTTGGCCGAAAAGTAATTTTTCAAAAACCCAGGGTTTTTGGCCGAAAAGTAATTCTTTAAAAATCCACGTTTTTTTGGTCGAAAAAAATATTCTTTAAAATCCACGTTTTTTTGGTCGAAGTCATATTCTTTAAAAATCCAAGTTTATTGGTCGAAATCACATTCTTTAAAAATCCACGTTTATTGGTCGAATCCATATTCTTTAAAAAACCACGTTTTTTTTGGTCGAAAAGTAATTCTTAAAAAAATCAGGTTTTTTTGGCCGAAAAGTAATTCTTAAAAAAATCAGGTTTTTTGGCCGAAAAGTAATTATTAAAAAAATCAGGTTTTTTGGCCGAAAAGTAATTCTTTAAAAATCCACGTTTATTTGGTCGAAAAGTAATTCTTTAAAAATCCACGTTTATTTTTCGATTTGGGTTTGAAAAAATATTCTTTAAAAATCCACGTTTATTGGTCGAAAAGTAATTCTTTAAAAATCCAGGTTTTTTTGCCGAAAAATTTTCTTTACAAATCTACGTTTTTTGGTCTAGCGAAACCACAGCAAAGGGAACGGGTTTGGAATAATTAGCAGGATTTTTGGCCGAAAAGTAATTTTTAAAAAACCCAGGGTTTTTGGTCGAAAAGTAATTCTTAAAAAAAACAGGTTTTTTGGCCGAAAAGTAATTCTTAAAAAAAAAGGTTTTTTGGCCGAAAAGTAATTCTTTAAAAAATCCATATTTTTTGGTGGAAAAATAATTCTTAAAAAAACAGTTTTTTTGGCCGAAAAGTAATTCTTTAAAAATCCATATTTTTTGGTAGAAAACTAGTTCTTTAAAATTCCACTTTTATTGGTCGATTTGGGTTTAAAAAAATATTCTTCAAAAATCCACGTTTATTGGCCGATTTGTTTTAAAAAAAGTATTCTTCAAAAATCCACGTTTATTGGTCGATTTGAGTTTAAAAAAGTATTCTTAAAAAATTCACGTTTTTTTTTTTTTTTGTCGAAAAGTAATTCTTTAAAAATCGACGTTTATTCTTTAAAAATCCACGTTTATTGATCGAAATAATATTCTTTAAAAATCCAAGTTTATTGGTCGAAATAATATTCTTTAAAAATCCAAGTTTTTTGGTCGAAATCAATCTTTACGTTTATTGGTTGGTTTGGGTTTGGAAAAATATTCTTCAATAATCCGCGTTCCTTTTTTTTGGTCGAAAAGTATTATTTAAAAATTCACTTTTTTTTTGGTCGAAAATTATTTTTTTTTTAAATCCACGTATTTTTAGTAATTCTTTAAAAATCCACGTTTATTGGTCGAAAAAAAAATTCTTTAAAAAATCCACGTTTATTGGTCGAATTTGGATAAGAAAACAATATTCTTTAAAACCCTCCATTTTTTGGTCTCTTTACCCTGTTTATAAAAAGTCCACATAATCTTTGTTGCCTAGTGTTATACACCTCTTTGCCGATGAAATACCGATGCTCTACGCTAATGAGTGAAGAAAACTTTGTCAACATATATATATAAACCTGCTACTCTTTCAAAATTCCCACAGACACACTTCATTACATAACGTACGTCATGACATGCATGACATTTTCGCCTTTTGTAGTTGTTGTTGTTGAAAATAACAACAAATAAACGAAGAAAAAATATAAAAACTAACGTTAAAATCTAAAATTAGTACGGATTCCCCCATCAAACCAGCTGTTCAACTTGTCGTCTTGAGGAGGGGCAAAACAAATTGGCAGCAAAGAAAGATCAATTATTAAAAACAATAAATTGATAAATTAACTTACGCCAAAGGGATTGAGATTTTCCTGTTGTTGCTCCGCCATGGTAAGGAGATTTAAAGGATATTTTTTCACTAAATTTTTAATTTGAAAAATTTTCAAATGATTTTCTAAACAATTTTTTCAATTGCCGAATGCACACTTTTTCCTTTAATTTTTTGAGATTTTCAAAATTTCAAATATTTCTTGTTGGATTTTTTTCCCAAGGAACTCCTTTTCTTTATCACCTCCACCGATATTTTTGTCACTACGACGAGTAAACAAAAATAAAAATATATTTAATTCTTTTTTGTTAATTTTCAGTACCGCATCGAACCAAATGGAAAACAAACCGACCCATCGACGTTATTAAGTGCACGAGACAACTAAAATAAAATAACAAAAAAATATTTGAAACAGAAAAAACAAACGGCAGGCAGGCATAAAATAAAACAAAACAAAAAATAAAATAAAAAAGAATACAAGATCTGCTTTACGCTCGGGCTGAGCAAAAACACGAAAAATTTCAACAACAAATCATCTTCATCATTATCATTATCATCACCATCAATTCTATTGCCATAGTCTGAGGCATCATCATCATCATCATCGTTGTCTTCATTATCAGTGAAATCATTTTGTGGCAGTAGCTGCGACAGGAGCAGCATCATCTAACGTTGACACATTAAGTCTAAAAAGTGGGCACGCGATCATATAGGCCAGCACAACGGAAAACCACAAACAATCAGACGCACACACACACCCAGTCTACTACACCCCTTTGGCTGGGTGGGAAAAATATTGTGTTCCATAAGTGCCAAAGGAAAGTATGCACATGGGCGCAATAAGGCAGAACAATCATATGAAATTTTCCGATTCTAAAAAAAAAAATAAATAAGAAAGCAGTAAAGTCGGCCAGGTCGAAAAAATAAATAAAAAGCTGAATAACTTCCAACATTTGGAACGAATTTGGCAATTTTCAAAATAAAATCCGTTAAATCCGTTAAAATCTTAAAAATACCGAATGTAGCCGTTATATTAGCGTCTATACGACAACATGGACCTGCATAGGCAACTTTTGTCATAAACCATTACAATATTCAAATGCGAAACTTGAAAAAAAAATCAGTGAACAATGTCGCTAAAATCATCAAAATATCGAAAGGTACCGTTATACGGGGGCTATACGAAGACGTGGATCTGTCCAGACAATTTTCTGTCATAGGCTGTAGTATCCATTACGAACTTCAAATACCAAATTTGAAACATTTCCGGTGAATAATGTCGCTAAAATCATCAAAATACCAAATATCGGGAGGTACCTTTATACAGGGGCTATACGAAGACGTGGTCCTGCACAGACAATTTTCTGTCACAGGCTGTAGTATTCATTTCGAACTTCCAATACCAAATTTGAAACCATTCCGGTGAATAATGTCGCTAAAATCAACAAAATACCGAATATCGGGAGGTACCGTTATATGGGGGGCTATACCAAAACGTGGACCTACATGGCCCATTTTCTATAGCAAAAGTTCTGCAGACATATTATACATTTGAGTAAAATGTTATCAATCTACTTCATTTCGTTCGGAAGCTAGACGGACATCGCTAAATCGACATAGAATTTTATGCTGATCAAGAATATATATATACTTTGTGGGGTCTAAAATGTATATTTCGAGGTTTTACAAACAGAATGACAAACTTAATATACCCTTCATACTATGGTGGAGGGTATATTAAGTGAAGGATTAAAATTTATTATTGATTGATAGTCCATCTCCACTTAGATTTGATCCTTCACAAACATATTCTTTTAAAAAATACCAGTTCCTTCGGTCCTCCAAAAAAAAAAATTTTAAATCAACGTTGCACTGGTCCTCCAACAAAATATTCTTTAAAAAATCCACGTTGTTTCTGGTCCTTGAAAATATATTCCACGTTGTTTCTGAACCTTGAAAAAAAAATGTCTTTAAAAAATTCACGTTTTTCTGGTCCTGGAAAATGTTCATTAGAAAATCAACATTGATTTGGTCCTCCAAAAAAAATATTTTTTAAAAAGTCCACATTGCTCCTGATCCCTTAAAAAAATATTTTTTAAAAAATCCACGTTGTTTCTGGTCTATGAAAATATATTCTTTAAAAATCCACGTTTTGTCTGGTCCTTGAAAAAATATTCTTTAAAAAATCCACGTTGTTTCTGGTCGTTTAAAAAAATATTCTTAAAAAATCCAATTTGTTTCTGGTCCTTTAAAAAAATATTCATTAAATAATCCACGTTGTTTCTGGTCCTTGAAAAAATATTCTTCAAAAAAACTCAAATTTGTTTCTTGTCCTTTGAAAAAATATTGTTTAAAAAATCCACATTGCACTGGTCCTTGAAAAAATGGTCTTCAAAAACTTGTTTCTGGTCCTTGAAGAAATATTCTTTAAAAAATCTACCTTGCACTGGTCCTTGAAAAAATATTCTTCAAAAAACTCAAATTTGTTTTTGTCCTTTGAAAATATATTCTTTAAACAATTCACGTTGTCTCTGGTCCTTGAAAAAAATATTCTTTAAAAATTCCTAGTTGCACCGGTTCTTAAAAAATATTCTTTAAGAAATCCACTTTGATTTGGTCCTTGAAAAAATATTCTTTAAAAAATGCACTTTGAGTTGGTCCCACCAAAAAATATTCGTTAAAAATACGCTTTGATTTGATAACCAAATAAAAAAATATTCTTCAGCAAATCCTCGTTGCACAAATCCTTGAAAAAAACATTCTTTAAAAAATCCACGTTGCGTCTGTTTCTTGAAAAAATATTCTTTAAAAAATCTCCTTTTAATCTGTCCTCCAAAAATATTTTTTATAAAATCCACTTTGAATTGGTCCTCGAAAAAATCGAAGAGAGATTCTCCCTTTTTTCCATGACAATTACATTCCCCAAAATTCCTTTTGGATTTTATATCCCAGCCTCTGCCAATGCCAGAGAATTGTTTCAAATATTTAGTCATCTTTTTGCAGCCCTTCGAATTGAAATTTAACAGTTTCTTAGGTGAAGACACTTTTTGCATTGGAGCAATAGGCTTTTACACACTGTTTAGCCTTTCCAAGGCCTCTATTGACGTCCTGCAATTCTTGTATTTTTCAGCTGGAAAGGCTTCCCACAGATTATGAAAAAAATCAAAAGCTTACTCATCAACATCATACCAGGTTTGATTTTATTCTGCATTCCAACTCGAAATGTTCTTTTCATCACCCTTTACGTGTTCCCAGCATCTTAAATTAATTATAATAAGCCCATGAGACAACGTCCGGGGTCCATAGCATCTTGGGAATAATACGTATTTTATTTCTTCCACGAGCATTGAGCTCCTTTCGAAAAATATTATTTTAAAATCCCCAAGCATTGATGTCCTTTGGAAAAATATTTTTTTTAAGTCCACGAGCATTGATCTCTTTTGGAAAAAATTTTTTTTTAAATCCACGAGCATTGAGCTCCTTTGGAAAAATATTTTTTTTAAGTCCACGAGCATTGATCTCTTTTGGAAAAAAAATTTTTTTTAAATCCACGAGCATTGAGCTCCTTTGGAAAAATATTTTTTTAAGTCCACGAGCATTGATCTCTTTTGGAAAAAATTTTTTTTTAAATCCACGAGCATTGATCTCCTTTGGAAAAATATTTTTAAAAATCCACGAGCATTGATTTCCTTTAGAAAAATATTTTTTAAAATCCACGAGCATTGATTTCCTTTAGAAAAATATTTTTTAAAATCCACGAGCATTGGTCAGGACGTCCTTGAAATATATTTTTTAAAATCTACGAGCATTGATCAGGACGTCCTTTGGAAAAATATTTTTAAAAATCCACGAGCATTGATCTCCTTTGGAAAAATATTTTTTAAAATCCACGAGCATTGATATCCTTTGGAAAAATATTTTTAAAATCCACGACCATTGAAATTTTTTTTTTTGGAAAAATATTTTTTAGAATCCACGAACATTGACCTCCTTTGGATTTTTTTTTTAAATCAACGAGCATTGATCTCCTTTCGAAATATTTTTAAAAATCCACGAGCATTGGAAAAATATTTTTTAGAATCAACGAGCATTGACCTCCTTTGGATTTTTTTTTTTTAAATCAACAAGCATTGATCTCCTTTCGAAATATTTTTAAAAATCCACGAGCATTGATCTCCTTTGGAAAAAATTTTTTTTAAATCCACGAACATTGATCTCCTTTGGAAAAATACTTTTTAAGTCCACGGCAATATTTTTCTATGTCACATGATACCATATCATCGTGGCTATTCTTCATACTTAATTTCGACACCCACTATATGTTGTTGAAAAAACACGCATTGCAACAAAGTTTTATAGAATTACATCTCAGCCAAACTATCAAAAACATATGCGGTTTGTTAGCGATTTGTCACGACAAATGCGTGGCAAGGAAAAAAATGGTGAGGTAAGGGGCCATAGTAAAATACAATTATTTTTTCCCCTACACCTTCTCTTCGGAATGTTCAAATTTGCTTAAACTGTGGTTTGTGCCCAACCACATTCTTCTTGGTATTTCGGTATTTATACTTAATTGCAGTTTATAGAACTACCTCCAATTTAAATTTCACCTCAAAATCTAAAAACAATAAATTAAAAATATCAATAAGTTTTTCCAATCAAATTGCCTTCCTTTCAAAAATTTTCCGGTAGTTTTTTTGTTTTCCATTCATATTTCTTTCCAACATGAATAACCAAAAGTCGCCTCATCGTCTTCCGAACATAATTGATTTAACAAATAGTGTTGAAACTCCAACAACATCCCCAGTAAACAAAAACAAAAACGAAGCCGATGACGATGTAATTTTGGTATCCACTACCCTGCCGGCACCGCAACCCATCAAATTCTGCAAATCTCCATTTGGCAAAGAAAGAAGAAAATCCTATAGACACCCCAGCGGTCCCTATATAACTCTCACGTGTCCCATTTGTTTGGAATCTTGTATAAAGCAACAGCCCACCTCAACGCGATGTGGTCATATATTTTGTGAGAAATGTATTAAACATTTTATACATGTGGATAGCAAATGTCCCATTTGTAAAATGAAAATTAACAATTTGGATCTATTTCGTATCTATGTCTAATGGTCATGCATATATTTTGTTTTTCGAATTAAAATCAGTTATTCATTTTATGTAAAATTTGCTATTTTTGAAAAATCCATGAGAAAGTTGTAAAAAGGTAGCTTTTAGTGGTAAAAGAGGTTGCGAGAATCCTTGATGTCCTCAATTTTCTTTGGCAAATTAAATAGATTTTATTTAAAGATTGTAGTAGAACATTCGCTGTCGACCATTGACAATGATATTCATGATGATGATCATAACTATGAATTTGTAATGTGCAAGAGACTGGACGCTACAACTGCTACCTCTCCCCAAGTTTGCTGAACTTTGTTAGACGCTGATGATGACGACGATAATAATAATCATGTTAATTTTTGTAATGATAATCATGATCATTAGTGTGTGTGTTCCACCAAATGACACTTTTTGTGGGTGTAAAACAAATGATGATTTTGTTGCAATCGGTCAGATGTGTAACACAAACAGAAAAAAAAACAACAGAGATCAAAGATTAATCAGTGCACACCAAAAAAAAAAATTTTATAAGAATTTTTTTCCACACATTAGATGGGAACGTTTGTGGATAGATAACCAAGTGAAAACAATGAATGATGATGCATTAATGCGGACCGCAACAACAATTTCTATGATTGGAAAATTTGTGTAGACTTTGTCTATAGCAAAGATGCAAAAGATTCTTATCGACATTTGTGGGATATCAAAAGTACATCTCTTTCTGATATGAAATGTCTTATTGATGTATTTTTCGTATGTTTTCGAGGGTGTTGAACTCCATCAATACATTCTTGCATTTCAAGTTATGGTATACTATCGTACAGAGAGGAAATTTAAGAGCATAATTTCTTGAAATAGCCCCTCAAAACACAATTTCTTGTTGAAATCTACCTTTTGCATAGAATGTATTCATGGACATTTTGAGACCGCACCTCTTCCATCTGCCCAAAGTACTGCAAGGTATTAAACGTACACCTCTTTCTGGCATTATTTTGTTTTCGCATGTTGTCGAGGGTGTTGAAATACATCAATACCGTCTTGCATTTCTAGGTATTCCCACTTAACGGCTAGTTCAAAGGCAATTGTGCAACATTGCAGCTTAAAAATATAATCAGCTTTTAACTAAACATGAATTATAAATTGGTTTCTGTAAATTTCTCTGTAAAAAAAACACTTACCTTTTTTGGCGCAATAAAGAACCACTCCATTTGAAGAACGCTTTATTCGGCTAACAACTCACAATTGAAAAAAAAAAACTGTTAACTACTTGCCAGGCAAGAGTTAAATTGTTTCCCAATCAAGGCTCAAGTTTATGCACTAAAAATCAATGTTTTATAACTCACGGAAGTTCACAATTGCCTATTTTTCTCTGGGAAAATAATAAATGCTAAATATTTTATCTTTAATTGGTGAAATTATGTATTTAAAACACAGAAAATTGTTTAAAGTCTTTTCTGAAGCTTCGCGTTTTAATTTTTTTTTTAACGATTAACTGACTGCAGGTCAATGTTTGCTATCGATTATTCTACTATCGGTTAACTGAACCAACAGCCACTTTGAGAGTAATCAGTTTTTTCATTTTGATTTATTTATGGTTTAACGGTATTCTATTTTTAGAGTATTTGATAAATTACTTGAATATATTTTAATACATATATTTGTTATAAGAATGTTAAATAATCTTTATTTATTATCAAAATAACTAATTGTTATTTTTCCCACCAGCTACTTTAATCATGTGCCATCATTATCGATAACTAACGGTTACCCGTTTTCTCGGCTCCTTTTCTCTCTCTCACAGCCACTTACTCATCTCTAACCTCCAACGATTTTGACATTTGTGGCAAAAAGTTGGTTCGATTTGACGACGAACGAGGCAGAGAGGCGAAATTTACGAGTAGAAAAGAAAATTTGCATAACTTTGCATATTTTTTTAAAAACAATAGCCAAGGGCCATATAAAAAAACTCATTTTGCAAAACAAATAATGGCTGCCAGCTCGAGAGTTTTGCTCAAAGTACGCGGTAAGTGTAACAGTGAATAGAAAATGATAAAGAAAAAAAGATGAAATCTCCAATGAATTTGGCAAGAGAAATTATATAACGTCATAGGAGAAATATTTGTGATAACATAACCGGTGGCTAATTAAAAGTAAATTAAAAATAATTATTGGAAGATAAGCAAAAGTGGGCAAGGTGTAAATTTGGTGGCAAACTCCAATAATATGTGGAAATTCGTTGGATTCTACAGGGCCTCTATATAGTTGGCATATGATACAATAGCGAACAAAAAAAAAAAAACAAGTGGAATGTCAAATATCCAATGACCGTGATTTTTTGTTAATTTTTTTGTATTTTTGCTATCGTTGTTGTTGTTAGTTTTCTTGTTTGCTTGTGGGAAAGCAAACTAATTGAAAGTGATTGTGTATTTGTTGTTTTACCCTGAGAGTGATCAACAGATCAGAGAAAGGGAGATGTGTGTTGTTTTTCAAACATATTTTTAGATTTTAATTAATTTTCCTTTCCTTTTTCTGCTTTCCTTTGTTTCAGATGGACTTGTTGCCGCCGTCCGCCACAACTCCCAATACAATCAGACACGTGCCAACTTAATGTTGACCGGTGAATCTCGTGTCATTTGCCAAGGTTTTACCGGTAAACAGGTACCTTCCACAGCCAACAGGCCTTGGAATACGGCACCAAATTGGTTGGTGGTATTTCACCCAAGAAAGGCGGTACCACCCATTTGGGCCTGCCCGTTTTCGCCAGTGTAAGTAAAATGAAGTAATTTAAAAATGAAAATAATTTTTTTCTTTGTATTTTTAAGAATTTTGTTAGAAAAAGATTCGAGGACATGAAATGTAAATGAAATGTTTAATTGAAGTCAAATCCATTAATTCGAAAATTAGTCAATATAGCGGCTTTAAGGATAGTTTTTCAATTTCTAATGAATGTCCATTTATAGAGCCGTATGATATGTTCCATTTGAAGGCCATCATATCTTAGAGAAAAGAAGATTAAAGGAACTTTGTCTGGGAGGAGAAGTTCTAAAATCTTTATGGCGTAGAAAGGACTTTTAAAATCACCTTATCTTCAGTTTTTAAGAAATGAAAGCTACTGTGGAATTAATAGCTGCTCTTAGATTCACATCAGTGAGCTAAAAATTTTGATTCCACAAACATATCCCCTCAATTTCATAAAATTATGCCCTAAAGACAAGATTTTTCTCGAAAAACGGACTTTATAATATGCATTTTCCCAATATAGGAGAACTGAATTATATTGAAGAATAAGTAGATGTGCTTCTGTTGACATCAAAAACCTAAAAAATTAGTATCTAAGAAAAAAATTGACACCCATTCTATAAATATGTTTGTCTATCGCAACAACTTTAAATCTTAAAAAGGTCCCATATTCGGTCCAAATTAATTCTTATAGAGGAAAATGTCTTATATACTTGTGTGTATAATCCAGTCTATTTTATTTGATTCTAGAAGTACCTCTGCGACCACTAAGTCAATAGGTTCTCAAATTAAGACCATGTCCAAATCCTACCTAAGTTTGTAATATCTCTACCTTAACCAAAAAATATTAACGTTTTTCTATTCCTTTTCCCCTTT